>NC_134489.1:7062279-7133074 GCF_040206685.1 Ascaphus truei
CATCATCATCATCATCCTCATCATCCTCATCATCCTCATCCTCATCATCATCTCTCCTCCAGCACCTCTCCATCATCATCATCATCCTCATCATCATCTCTCCTCCAGCACCTCTCCATCATCATCATCATCATCATCATCATCATCATCATCATCATCATCATCATCATCATCATCATCATCATCATCATCATCATCATCATCATCATCATCATCTCTCCTCCAGCACCTCTCCATCATCATCATCATCATCATCATCATCATCATCATCATCATCATCATCATCATCATCATCATCATCATCATCATCTCTCCTCCAGCACCTCTCCATCATCATCATCATCCTCATCATCATCTCTCCTCCAGCACCTCTCCATCATCATCATCATCATCATCATCATCATCATCCTCATCATCTCTCCTCCAGCACCTCTCCATCATCATCATCATCCTCATCATCATCTCTCCTCCAGCACCTCTCCATCATCATCATCATCCTCATCATCATCATCATCATCATCATCATCATCATCATCCTCATCATCATCTCTCCTCCAGCACCTCTCCATCATCATCATCATCCTCATCATCATCTCTCCTCCAGCACCTCTCCATCATCATCATCATCATCATCATCATCATCATCATCATCATCATCATCATCATCATCATCATCATCATCCTCATCATCTCTCCTCCAGCACCTCTCCATCATCATCATCATCATCCTCATCATCATCTCTCCTCCAGCACCTCTCCATCATCATCATCATCCTCATCATCATCTCTCCTCCAGCACCTCTTCATCATCATCATCCTCATCCTCATCCTCATCCTCATCCTCATCCTCTCCATCATCATCCTCATCCTCTCCATCATCATCCTCATCCTCTCCATCATCATCCTCATCCTCTCCATCATCATCCTCATCCTCTCCATCATCATCCTCATCCTCTCCATCATCCTCATCCTCTCCATCATCATCCTCATCCTCTCCATCATCATCCTCATCTCTCCATCATCATCATCATCATCATCATCATCATCATCATCATCATCATCATCATCATCATCATCATCATCATCATCATCATCATCATCATCATCATCATCATCTCTCCATCATCATCATCATCTCTCCATCATCATCATCATCTCTCCATCATCATCATCATCATCATCATCATCATCTCTTCATCATCATCATCATCATCATCATCATCATCATCATCATCATCATCATCATCATCATCATCATCATCATCATCATCATCATCATCCTCATCCTCATCCTCATCACTCCTCCTCATCACTCCTCCTCATCACTCCTCCTCATCACTCCTCCTCATCACTCCTCCTCATCACTCCTCCTCATCACTCCTCCTCATCACTCCTCCTCATCACTCCTCATCATCATCATCCTCATCATCATCATCCTCATCATCCTCATCATCATCATCCTCATCATCATCATCCTCATCATCATCATCCTCATCATCCTCATCCTCATCATCATCATCCTCATCCTCATCATCCTCATCCTCATCATCATCATCCTCATCATCATCATCCTCATCATCATCCTCATCATCCTCATCCTCATCATCATCCTCATCCTCATCATCCTCATCATCCTCATCATCCTCATCATCATCCTCATCATCCTCATCATCATCCTCATCATCATCCTCATCATCATCCTCATCATCATCCTCATCATCATCCTCATCATCATCCTCATCATCATCCTCATCATCTCTCCTCCAGCACCTCTCCATCATCATCATCCTCATCATCATCATCATCCTCATCATCTCTCCTCCAGCACCTCTCCATCATCATCATCATCATCATCATCATCATCATCATCCTCATCATCTCTCCTCCAGCACCTCTCCATCATCATCATCATCATCATCATCATCATCATCCTCATCATCTCTCCTCCAGCACCTCTCCATCATCATCATCATCATCATCATCATCATCCTCATCATCTCTCCTCCAGCACCTCATCATCATCATCATCATCATCATCATCATCATCATCATCATCATCATCATCATCATCATCATCATCATCATCATCATCATCATCATCATCATCATCATCATCATCATCATCATCATCATCATCATCATCATCTCTCCTCCAGCACCTCTCCATCATCATCATCCTCATCATCATCATCATCATCTCTCCTCCAGCACCTCTCCATCATCATCATCCTCATCTATCTCTCATACCCCCATTTCTCCCCCTCACCCACACAATACCACCCTCCACATCAAAAACACAATACCCCCTCCACATCCCCCAAGCCCATTCCATGTCAGCAGCCCCCCCCCAAGTCAGCATCCCCCCCATGTCTCTCTTCCCTCAATATAACACTCTCTCCCCCTCCACTCAATATGACACTCTCTCCCCCTCCACTCAATATGACACTCTCTCCCCCTCCCCTCAATATGACACTCTCTCCCCCTCCCCTCAATATGACACTCTCTCCCCCTCCCCTCAATATGACACTCTCTCCCCCTCCCCTCAATATGACACTCTCTCCCCCTCCCCTCAATATGACACACTCCCCCCTCCCCTAAATCCCACCCTCTCCCCCTCCTCTCAATATGACTCTCTCCCCCTCCCCTCAATATGACACTCTCCCCCTCCACTCAATATGACACTCTCTCCCCCTCCCCTCAATATGACACTATTCCCCTCCCCTCAATATGGCACTCTCTCCCCCTCCCCTCAATATGACACTCTCTCTCTCCCTCCCCTCAATATGACACTCTCTCTCTCTCCCTCCCCTCAATATGACACTCTCTCCCTCCCCTCAATATGACACACTCCCCCTCCCCTCAATATAACACACTCTCCCCCTCCCCTCAATATAACACTCTCTCCCCCTCCCCTCAATATGACACTCTCTCTCCTCAATATGACACTCTCTCTCTCCCTCTCTTCAATATGACACTCTCCCCTCCCCTAAATGACACTCTCTCCCCCTCCTCTCAATGACACTCTTTCCCCCTCTCCTCAATATGACACTCTCTCCCCCCCTGCAACTCACATCATACACCCCCTGCACCTCACATCACTTCCCCCCCTGCACCTCACATGTCAGCAGCCCCCCCCTCATATGCCAGCAGCCCACACCCCCTCACATGTCAGCAGCCCACCCCCACATGTCAGCAGCCCCCCCTCATATGCCAGCAGCCCCCCCTCACATGTCAGCAGCCCACCCCCCCTCACATGTCAGCAGCCCACCCCCCCTCACATGTCAGCAGCCCACCCCCCCTCACATGTCAGCAGCCCACCCCCCTCACATGTCAGCAGCCCACCCCCCTCACATGTCAGCAGCCCACCCCCCCTCACATGTCAGCATCCCCCCCCCTCACATGTCAGCAGCCCCCCCCCCTCACATGTCAGCAGCCCACCCCCCCCTCACATGTCAGCAGCCCACCCCCCCTCACATGTCAGCAGCCCACCCCCCCTCACATGTCAGCAGCCCACCCCCCTCACATGTCAGCAGCCCACCTCCCCTCACATGTCAGCAGCCCACACCTCCTCACATGTCAGCAGCCCACCCCCCCACCTCTGCACCAGCCCGTTTTTCACACACACACACACACACACACACACACACACACACACACACACACACACACACACACACACACACACACACACACACACACACACACACACACACACACACACACACACACACACACACACACACACACAAACACCTCTACAGTACCTCTTTTAGATCAGCACATCATCTCCCCGGAACTAAGCCCCGCCCCCGGCATGCTCTGACCTCCCCGGCATCCTGCATCCTCCTCATGCTGCTTCTGCCCCCGCGCACTGCAAAACCCGGGGGAGGGGGGGGGGCGGTGGAGGAGGGGTTTGGGGGATGAATCGCCGCCATTTTTTTAAACTTAAATTTTTTTTTTTTTTTTTAAATTTATTTAATTAATTAACTGGCGCCCGGCCAGAGTCACCGCGGGCCACACAGAGAGGCCAGGGGGGCCGCATGCGGCCCGCGGGCCGTATGTTGTGCAGCCCTGGTCTATATGATATCCCTACGCCTGATGCATAAAGATTTAGATGTAACTGCAGGTTTTCTCTGTCTATGTTTTTTCCTTGCATTTATAATCTCTGTGACTGATGTTAAAGTCTCAAAGGGTCAGCTCTCCTATCTTGTGTCTCTCTGTGTCTAATATTCCTGTTGTTCATTCTAATGCTTTTGTTTTAAAAACACATTTCCTCTTTACTTGTTTCTTGGGAAGTGTGGTTTAATTATGGCTCCCACTCAAACAGTCTTGAGCAGTAAATGTGAACACAGTACCACTGATTCTTCAGAACTTCTCAAAGCAAGGAAGAAGAAGAAAAAGAAGGGAGGCATTACTGTGGAAGTTGCAGAAGGAATTAAGAATGAAAATTTAACCTCAGAGTCTGCATTTGATGAAAGAGATATGCTGCAGCTTAAGGCAACTCACAGACGTATCCCAAGAATAGTGGAAGAGAAGAAAGATGCTCCTACTCAGACGCTTCAAGCTGCACGAAAAGAGATTGATTGTCTTCATGGACGTTTAGATAAAGCGCAAGAAGCTAAGGCTGCACTACAGAGTGGTCTATCCTCAGCAATTGCTAAGTGTGTTCTCCAGGAAAAAGAAAAGCACCAGTTGGAGAGTGACCTGGATGTCATGTCAGGTGAGCTGGAGAAGGCATATGCTGATGCTGCTGAGAATCGGCGCCACGCTTCTAAAAGTAACGAATTCCTGGAAATCTCTATGAAGGAAATTGACAGGCTTAATACAGAGCTTAAAGTCTCCCATGAGGATATTTGCTACTTCAAAAAGAGATGGAAGTCGATCGGGAGGAGAGATGCTACTTGACAACAGAGATACGTTCTATGAGAGAAATCTTCGAAGGGTTAAATATCAGTTTTGAAACTGTAACCCAAGAGTGCAAGAATCTCTATGTCCAAGTCAGTGAAGGAGATAAGAAACTCCATGAATTAGGAGAGGAGAAGAAACAGTTGGAAAAGTTAGACGTGCAGACAGCACTGCAGAATGCAGAGAGAGTGCTGCAAGAAGAACGTGTCTCCCTGGAGCGGCGCACACAAGCAGAAAATATGCTGCAGAGTCAGCTGCGAGAACTGCGTACACATCTGCAGGACACCAAGGAGAAATGGGTGAATGCTGAAGAAAAGCAGCGAGTTCTGCAGGAAGAAAGTTTCCAGACTGCCAACAAAATAAAGATGCTGCAAGATTATTTGAGTAACCAGTGTGTCCCCAAAGAACAGCATGAGGAGCTGAAGGCCACACTGAGCATAACCAGAGCCTCGCTGGAGGAAGAGCTAAAGCTAGCAGCTGAACACACATCTCAGCAGCTTACAGCTCTGCAGGCACAGATCGCTGAGCTCAAGACACAGCTTGGCAAAAAGGAGGAGAGAGAGAAGGTTTCCGTCTGTCAAGTGGCTGGCCTGACACAGCGCTATGAGGTCAAAATAGCCGATGCCTGCAAATTATTGGACCACAGAGCCCGTGATAAGGTCTGGCTGCAGCTGGAGCTGGACAATGCCCTGGAGGAGTACCGGCAGCTGCAGATCAGAAATGAAGAAGATGAAACATATTTAAGCTTTACTCTGAGTCAGCTGGGAGATATGGAGTCGCGACTCAACTCCAAAGAAGCCAAACTGACAACTGCTTTGAGTGGGAAAAGAAGTGCAGAAGGACAGCTTCAAGAGCTGAAAAATCAAATAGCTGGTCTTAATGAGAATTTAGGTGATACCACGAAACAGCAGTCACAAAAGGAGACCATGGAGCGTGAATTCTCTGTTCCCACTTACACATGTGAAAAGTCTGCACCCGTCATTGATGCCCACATTCCTGATGTCCATGCCTCTGCAATAGAGTTGAACATATCCATTGGGAAGTTCCAGATTCCAAAACTAAAAGAGATATATTGGTCACTTAAAGAGACCACGGAAAATGAATATGTCCCCTCTGCCGCATGTGAAGAGCCTGATGTATCTGTTTCCAATGCCCCTGCTATGACGTTAGACGGATCCCTTGTGAAGTTCCTTGCTATGCCTAATATTCTTGATGCTGATGCCAACGCTCTTGCGATGAGGATAAATGCACCTCTCACAGATTTCCCATCAGCACTTGACGTACACATTAAGTTGGCCTTCCATCAAGATTTCCCTGAAGAGCCTGGAGGGTTGTCTGGAGTTGTTGCTGACACCTATGTTCCTGCAAAACATGGAGTGTTGTCCGAAGGCCATCGTGAGTCGGCCTTCATTCAGGGGCACCTTGCTAAAACTGGAGGGTTGTCAGGAGGAGCTACTGGCTCCTCTGCTCCTGCTGTGAAGACAAGTGCATGTTCTTCCGTTTATCTACGAATATCTGATGCGTCCTCTGCTGAGCCTGTGACCTACTCTGCAAAGTCAAGCTTACTGCTCACAGATTCTCTGGCGTTTGGGTTGATGCATCCTGACATTCAACTGTTCCGAGAGAGAATTGAATTCCTCTGTCGGCTTTCTGATGGACTTTTTCAGTCTGTACCTGTGGAGTACACTCTGCCCGCTGACAAACCACCAGAGGTGGGTCACCTTGAGTCCACTTTTGATCAAGGCCTCCGGGAAGAGCCTGGAGGATCGTCCGGAGAACGCTCGAGAGGGGGGAGTAATGTCAGGATCGCCTAGACCTCCTGCCTAGCCATAGCTTCCTTGTCCACTGGGTGTGCTGCTGCCTTCTGTTGGCTCTGGGTTCCTCTGTCTGTCTGTCTTCTTGTTGCTCCTGTCTCTGTCCTTATAGCTTGCTTCCTGTCTGTTGGTTTTGCCTGTGCTTCAAGTCAGACTCCCATGCACATGCCTGTCTTTGATCCTGATCTGTTTATGTACCTGTACCTGTATTATAGTCTGTTCACAGTAAAGGTCCTTGCTAGTAATCTGGCTTGTCCCTGTCTGTTCCTGCTCCCCGGTCTCAGTCCCTGCTCCCTGTTCTCAGTCCCTGTCCCGCCCCGCCTGTCCTGTTCCAGTCTCCTCGTTGCCGACCTCTGCTTGTTACCTGACTTCGCTACCTGCCGCCTGCCTCAGGACCCCTGCTTGTTACCTGATTTCGCTACCTGCCGCCTGCCTCGGACCCCTGCTTGTTACCTGACTTCGCTACCTGCCGCCTGCCTCGGACCCCTGCTTGTTACCTGACTTCGCTACCTGCCGCCTGCCTCGGACCCCTGCTTGTGACCCCTACTACGCTCGTGCTGTTCCGGCCACCGAGATCCTACCCGCCACAGGAGTCTCCCGTGACACTCCCTATGGGGAGTAGCTGTTCTTTTTATGAGTTTTGTTTTGCCTTAAAGGGACAGTGTGCCCAAATGTTTATTTGTGTTGTGGAGAAATAAAACCACTCAACATTTAGTTTACCCTGAAACTGCACATGTGGACTATTGTCTTACCTCACCTTCAGGCTGTCCTGCCACATCCTCACACACAATAACTCCTTCACATACGTACAGTATAAATCTCAAATAAACCCCAAACTCTATGCCAAGGACATACTCGAAAATGAGAGGTAACTCTTGATGTATTACTTCCTGATAAAACATTTTATAAATATGTAGCCAGGACTGTTTTTCTGGCTACCAGTCTGCCCTCCTGGCAGTAAGTCCTGTTAAGAGAAGGTTGTCAGTAGTAATTATGGGTTTTCCCCACTCCCTGCACTGCCCTTGAGTGATGGGGGAGACGGTGTCAACTAGGCCTGAGTATACCCAATCAGGGATCAGACCTAGTGCCCTCCTCCTGGCTGTACTTAAGGGGATTGCCGCCCAAACTCTGTAGGTGTTCCACTCCCCACTGAGAGAGGCAGGTCACACAGCAGAGTGCTTAAGATTGTGACCTTCTCTGTTCCTCTTCCCCTTGGAGGACAGTGAGTGTGCACCTATACCCTGGCTCCTGATAAAGGGGTTCGGAAGAGTTTGGACAGCTGCGGTGCACTTGGTCATAGTGGTTGTCCAGGGACCATCTTCCAGCTGGGTAACTGATCCAGAGAGGATGTATTGGGCAGACCACTGCCGTGCTGTGTGTGCTGACCCAAATAAGGCCGTTCCTGTTTGCATATACCTCCTGCCTGGTGTGTAATATTACTGCAAGGAGAGGAAGAAATTCTACTGTGGGAGATTGCCTCCATAGATTTGGAGCTTACAGCAGATGGAAGCGCTGCACTGCTAAAGAACCACATGGGTAGAAACGGATCCCTGAAGAAGTAGCCTAGCACTGTGAAACACATAGGATTACGTCATTTGCAAGCGTGTCCGGTAACCCCTAGTCTCTCACACAGCATGCTGCTGAATATGGGCTTATCTTTATCCCGTCTCTGTCTGTTACCTCGTGGCGGTCTGCCGGTATATACACCAAGCAGCTGACAGCTAACAGTGCGCATGTATATGAATCAGAAAAAGGGAGGGAAGGAAAACGCAAAATGGATGTGTCTCCTAAAAGAATTCACTATACTGCACTCCTACTTGATTTAAAATTTAACTTTTAATATATTTACATAAAACATATGTTACCAAAACGTCGTGTATTGTGCATTAAAAATAAATTAAATTAACAAGACCAAGCGTCCGTGTCAGTGAATGTGCGTTGGAATGGTCTCAAACAGCGAATTGTAGTTGAGATAGCAGGACACAAGACGCTAATAGTCAGGGTATGAACCCCTCTGGGGCACCTATGAGACCAGGTACATGTATATATATAAATATAACTAACAAACTCAGTGAATGATTGTATCGTGAAAATACTGCAGTCCTGCTTGGACTTATAAACCACAGAGCACTTAGGGATGTTAGTTAGAAGTGTATTACCATCCACTAGGTATAGAAGTGCAACTGATAGTGTGGTAATGGAGGGTAAATGATTCACAGCATAGTGAAGCAATTGTTCACAGCATTTTGGTCAGTGAATCATTATACAGCACACTCCAAATGAACATGTCATA
Source organism: Ascaphus truei (assembly GCF_040206685.1). Taxonomy (NCBI): domain Eukaryota; kingdom Metazoa; phylum Chordata; class Amphibia; order Anura; family Ascaphidae; genus Ascaphus; species Ascaphus truei. The sequence continues at coordinate 7,071,292 of NC_134489.1, forward strand.
TAGAAAGCAGGAAGGCTTGCGCACTGAGTGTTAGTAAAGGTAACCAATTTAGATCTACATAGATAGAGCCAGGAGACTACAGAACACTACATAAAAGCAGCTCCAAGTAGGAGACTGACAACATTGCGCGTCCAACGCGTGTTTCCCTCCAGCAAATGAGCTTCCTCAGGGAATTTGTCCCTGATGAAGCTCCTTTGCTGGAGGGAAACGCGCGTTGGACGCGCAATGTTGTCAGTCTCCTACTTGGAGCTGCTTTTATGTAGTGTTCTGTAGTCTCCTGGCTCTATCTATGTAGATCTAAATTGGTTACCTTTACTAACACTCAGTGCGCAAGCCTTCCTGCTTTCTATATGACATGTTCATTTGGAGTGTGCTGTATAATGATTCACTGACCAAAATGCTGTGAACAATTGCTTCACTATGCTGTGAATCATTTACCCTCCATTACCACACTATCAGTTGCACTTCTATACCTAGTGGATGGTAATACACTTCTAACTAACATCCCTAAGTGCTCTGTGGTTTATAAGTCCAAGCAGGACTGCAGTATTTTCACGATACAATCATTCACTGAGTTTGTTAGTTATATTTATATATATACATGTACCTGGTCTCATAGGTGCCCCAGAGGGGTTCATACCCTGACTATTAGCGTCTTGTGTCCTGCTATCTCAACTACAATTTGCTGTTTGAGACCATTCCAACGCACATTCACTGACACGGACGCTTGGTCTTGTTAATTTAATTTATTTTTAATGCACAATACACGACGTTTTGGTAACATATGTTTTATGTAAATATATTAAAAGTTAAATTTTAAATCAAGTAGGAGTGCAGTATAGTGAATTCTTTTAGGAGACACATCCATTTTGTGTTTTCCTTCCCTCCCTTTTTCTGATTCACTTTTCAGTTCACAGTTTGCACCCACTTTTTTGATTACCATATACTCACCCATTATTTTGTTTCAATTGATGTGGTTTTGTGATCACTCCCTAACCCTAGTGTTTTCGCATGTATATGAGCCTGAATGGTTTCCCGTGATGCCTTACTCTGGCTAGCTAATCGCATTACATGTGCGAAGTATAGAGTCCTGAGAATATGATCCCGATCGGCATTCTCTCCAAAGGTTACATTTAACACACTGAGTGCCTCTAAGGGAGACTTACTGTACCCCTAACCAGAGAATTTGGACATTTTTACCATCCGAGTTCATGGGGCAGGACATCAGAGGGGACAGGTTCATCAAGGAGGACTGATAGTGCCACTCGTGGAGCAGCCACCTACCTGAGAGAGAACCACACGTCCCAGAAGCCGTTGATTGAGACCATCAGAGGATGCAGAATTGAGACTGTTCCTGTTACCATCCTGTGTCTGGTAATCCATGACCTAATACATGGAATTACTTATAATATCTGAATTGATGTACGCAGAATTATTATCTTTAATATAATTTATTTTAAACATACTTCACTATGTGCGTTGTGCGCTGTGTTTTCTTGTTTTCCATGTGCTGTGGAGACCTACAGGGAACAGATTCCTGCTGGAATCGCAACTCCTGTGGCGTCAGAGAAAGAACTGTGCGCAAAATGGAGGTTCCCCTGCCTGGGTATGCACCACGTGAGTTACACCACCTAAAATGGCGGTTCCCGCCGCGAATGGGAACTGCATGGGTGGCTTGCAGAAAAGCTGCACACCTTGTTGCAAAGTTCTGCAAGGGTCTGGCGCGAAAGCCAGGGCCCCAACCAAGCAATGTGACTGGCTCAGCCAAAAGTCAGAGTCACACCCTGTCCCAGTATGCCCGTGACAGGGTGAATGAACGTCACCAGCTATATGCCTGGCAGACGTATGTGTAGGTATGCAGTGCAGCAGTGAGGAGGTTAACTTTCAGCTGGGAAGCTCCTAACAATTAGTTTGATCCCAGCTGCATAATCAAGGTGTATTAAAATAAACCCAGGATGCACACACATGAGGGCTGGCTGGTCAAGAGATAGGACTGAAACGCTGAAGTAGATTACTGCTATAAGGTCTGTCTTCAAAATGCCTGTTTGAGGAACTGTCTGTGTTTTTTGTATGCTGAAAATAAGCTGTTTTGTTTTTTTTGTATGCTGAAAAGAAGCCGTTTTGTTTTTGTGTGCTGTATTTTTAAGGCTCAATAAATAAGCCTTATCCAGAAACCCCGCATGTGGTTGCATGAACCCTGCAACAGTGCCCCACCTCTAATCTCCACCAGCGGGAAGGGGCACTGTGACAATCAATGCCGAAAGAGCACTGAAGACAAGGGTGGAGCCGAATCTGGCTGACTGCACCTTCAGTTCTTCGGAGCCTGGATAGAGAAAGGCGCTAACTTACCCTTACTCCTGTGTCCTTGCCAACCACAAGACTTAGCTATGTCAAGTGAGATGAGTTCACCCACTACCGTCTACCAGGAGGACTCCTGGTGGTGAAGGTGGATGGGAAGAGGTACCTTCACTGCCTCTGTGCGATTTCCCTGTTGGCGAGCTGGTATGGGGAGCCAAGTGTGTTCAATGTGGAGCATGCTTCATCAAACCTATGCTGCTGCAACCTATGGCCTTTGCAGACAAAGATGCAACCAACCCCAATACTTGGGTGGTTGATGCTGCTGTTACGCAAATTGCCTCAACGATCGAGGTTCTTGAGGGCCTGTATGCCCACGAGGATGCTCCAGGGGTCCAAGTACCCCGGTGATCCAAGAAAGCTCAGAGGAGGTTCCAGACCAGGTCCCCACAGAGGAACCAGAGACAGAGACGAGCCGGAACCAGTCCGAGAGCAACCGGGTAAGGTGAATGCCTGGAGTGATGAGGAACAGTTGTTGCCAGAGGCCATGTGCTGATGCAGGCTCTGCCAATTGCCTCTGATGACTCAGAAATGATCCGGTGCCTCTCCCCTGTAGATGTGTCTCTACCTTCATCCAGTACCAGTAGTCGGAGGTTTTTCGTGGTGTTCCGGCCGGCGCCAAGTGACCAGATCAAGGTAACCAACGACACGACCCTCCTAAGGGGTTCTGATCTCTGGTGGAGTCCAACCCCAATGAAAGCGACTGTGAGACCTGAGAGGCAGCGGAGCATTCCGGTTATGTAGGTGCCCAGCATCCATACCAAGGATTCGACGACGCTCCTAGACACTATGGGTGTGGAGGTACCATCCAATGCTGATGCTCAAACTGAAACAGATGATGGCGGCGATGAGGATATGCCCGTACAAAGACTGGACGTCGACGCACTACCGGTGCAGGACCTGGAGCTGTACCAGGACCTTGTGATATCGGTTAGTGATGACGTCACCACAAGAGCTACCGCTGGGGTGGAGGAACCGGAATCGATTCCTGCTCCGGTGAGTACTGCTCCAACCCCTGTTAAGGGAAAGGCCTTTATGGACTCCCTCCGGGAGTGCTTAGCATGAAAGACAGCTATGCTTCCAGCGTGGCCTGAAGTCCCTACCCCTGTTTTCCTTGGACATTACAGGGACTATTTACTGGCCCATAGGCCTATGCCTAAGCTTGTAAAAGAGCCTCACACAGTTAAAAAGGTGCGAATGGCTAGTCAGGGTGGGCCATGCAGTAAGGACTCTGATCGGGACTCTAAGAGCTTTAAGGCCCCGTACCCGTCGACTAGTACCACCCCTTCTTTGCGACCTGCTAGGGATTATACAACCTCGGAGAGAAATCCTTATGTATAGTGAACCACCCACCCAGGAGCCCTTATACTGGGTATTGTCAGGCCAAGCTGAAGGCCGTCGGCTAACTAAAATAAGCAGAACCGAGAGACACGTGGTACAGCGGTACAGACAATCTCATGGTCTTATGTGCCAGAGCCCATTATGAGGGAAATAGATTAAAACCGTGAGAAATGACTAATGAAGTGATTAGGGCCTATGTTCTTACTCACAGTAGGAGCACATTTCACAACATTGAGAAAAGGGTAGCCTACATAGTGGACGTGTGGAAGGTTGGGAGATCTATCTACATGGACAGGGTAGAAATGGTTTTCTGCCTCCTGGCAGTAAATCCTGGTAAGAGCAGGCTGCCAGTAGTAATTATGGGTTTTCTCCACACCCTGCAGGGCCCTTCAGTGACGGGGGAGGCAGTGTCAACTAGGCCTGAGTATTCCCAATCAGGGGTCAGACCTACAGTAGTGCCCTCCTCCTGGCTGTACTTAAGGGGATTGCTGCCCAAACTCTGTAGGTTCCACTCTCCACTGAGAGAGGCAGGTCACACAACAGAGTGCTTAAGATTGGAGCCTTCTCTGTTCCTCTTCCCCCTGGGGGACAGTGAGTGTCAACCTATACCCTGATAGAGGGGTTCGGAAGAGCTTGGTCAGCTGCGGTGCACTTGGCCATAGTGGTTGTCCAGGCACCATCTTCCAGCTGGGTAACTGATCCAGAGAGACTGTATTGGCAGACCAGTGCCGTGCTGACCCAATAAAGGCCATTCCTGTTTGCATATACCTCCTGTCTGGTGTGTGATTTTACTGGTAGTAGAGGGAGTAATTCTACTGTGGGAGATCGCCTCCATAATTCTGGAGCCTACAGCTGATGGAAGCGCTGCACTGCTGAAGGACCACATGGGTAATGTGCCCCAGAAACCTGATCCTGTGTTCCCACTACCATCAGCAGACAGCTCAGCCCTCCTGTTTCCAGCAGGTATCATGCACAACATACGTAGTAATGGCCAAATCTCCCACCAGGTGGGGGAAACACTGTTACAAAAATATAAATACACAACAACCCCTGATACACATAACACCCCCAATACACATAATCCCAGCAATACATATAATAACACCCTCCCCAAAAAACACATTATAACCCCCTCCACAATACACATAACCCACCCACAATACACATAATACCGCCCTCCCCCCCAAGAAACATAACAGCTGCCTTCCCAACATACACACAAACACATCCTCTCTAGGAATGTTACTTGAGAGGGTGGAGGGGGTATAGGACTTCTGGAGATGCTCTGTGGTCAGCCATGCGTGGGGCCGGGTAACAGGTGGGGGCGGGGAGGGATTTGCTGTTTGGAGTGATGGCCGCACCCCCTCAGCAAGCAGAGGCTGCAAGCAGGGCAAAAACCTGCAGCAGTGGAAACAGAGGTGAAAGTATGGCATATCGGACCGTACGGTCACAAAAAGCCCTGTCTAAAGTAAATATACAATAATAAAAAGGCTTCTACAAGCTTCTTGATTTTTGAACATTATGATGTGTAAGTCTGTCTATTTTTTGTAAAGAAAAGTGTACAGGTGTGCTAAAGTAAGATGAATACAGTGAGTTAAATTGAACAAAGAAAGTCTAATTCTGCACCGTGTTTATTATTACAGGTAGGTCAGGCTCTCATGTCTTTATTAAGCATTGTTGTAATACTGAGTAAAACTTGATGTCTGTCCTCAGATACTCCATTTGATCCAACCAATCTGCTGAGCTTGTCTGTCTCTAATGTAATCTGCTCCATCATCTTTGGTGAGCGTTCTGACTATGAAGATGAGAAGTTTATGACCCTGCTTTCCTTGTTGCGGGAGCTGTTCCAGATACTGGCATCTCCGTGGGGTATTGTAAGTAGAGATGTGGGAAACCTTTTGCGTACATTTCCATTAACAGATGTTTATGCACATTCACTGTTGGGAAAATAGCATATAATATTTTTAAAAATATGCCAAGAACGAATATTTAGTTTTTTTCTTTAAAAGTTAATAAAATGTATCACGTTTCCCACATGTTCAAATAAAAAAAACAACTTGAAAAACTTTGATCAACCGTTTTGCTGTTTATAAAATGAATGAATATTTTATGAACGCTCCATAACAAAGCAGGGAAAATTCACACATTTAATATTTGGAATTAATTTATAATTAATGACCCTGTGATGACACTTATATTTTTAGTTTTTTGGCAGGGGGGGAGGGGGAAGGGAGTAGTGCTATTTCATTGCAAAGATAAACCGCAATACTTACAGAGAGAACATACAGAATACAAATATAAATATTTGCAATTATTCATACATTTATTGCCTATATATGTAACATATGAAATGTTACTTTTTCTTCTTTCAGCTACTGAGTATATTTCCCAAAACCCTGTATCATCTCCCAGGCCCTCACCAGAAGGTCTTTACAAATGTTGCCAAGTTAAAAGCCTTTGTGAAAGAGTCTGTGACAAGTCACAAAGAGACCCTTGATGTCAACTGTCCCCGAGATTTCATTGACTGTTTCCTGATAAAGATGGAGGAGGTAACATTAAAAAAGGGAGGACCATATTTACACTACATGGCCCATTGACTTGAATGGGCTGTAAGGTGTCTTCTATAGCACCGCTTAGTAAATATGGCCTTAAGAAGGAAAAATGTTTTACATCTATCTATCTATCTATCTATCTATCTATCTATCTATCGAGAGATAGAGAGAGAGAGAGAGAGAGAGAGAGAGAGAGAGAGAGAGAGAGAGAAAGAAAGAGAGAGAGATCAAAAATGAATAGACAATACCGTTCTGTGGCTAACGAAATGCTTTTATTTGTGCGAGCTTTCGAGATAAACTGATCTCTTCTTCCGGCGGTGTTACATTGAATAAAACAGTGTCTCTTGGAATGTTATCTGTGACCAGAGCTTATCCCTCCTGCGATGCGATTTATGACTTGAGGTGTTAAATAGTCCCTGAATGTTAGTAATGTAAGAGTGTGTGTGTGTATTTATGTATGTATGTATGTATGTATGTATGTATGTATGTATGTATGTATTTATAAATTAATGAAGAGCCCACAGTGTATACAGAGCTTTATAAAAGGTGTGTGTGGAGTGGGTGTGTATATCAATGGTGTGGGTAGGTGTGGAAATGTGAGAGGGTGTTGCATTACTAAAAAAGTGTGTGTAGATACTATGTTGCCCTCTTGGTATTTAGGGATGGAATTACATAGAGTGTTTGTATGTGTGAGACAGCTGTTTGTGCATACATATAGAGCAGTATGTATAGAGATGGCCTTTAGCACTGATGGGAAGAGAGTTCTCTCGTGTCAGTAGTGACTCATAAAAATTCGGTCTCGGTTTAGGCCACTGCTAATTGTCCCGAACAGTTGCATAAATTTGTATTCATGAAACCGTCTTTTTTTCTGTGTTCTAAGATTACCTTTGAGTATCCTTCAGATCGTTCATCTTACGGCCAGAGTCAGAGAAATGTTCGCCGACAGGACGGTCTCTTGTTCCGCGTGTGATGCTGTGGCGATGCAGATTCATTATGTTGTTTAGCCCCTGCCCGTTTCACCTATGTAGTAGCAGCCCCCTGTGCATTTAATGCACATGATGAGGTACACGACATTGCTGGAGGAATAGGTGAACCTTCCTCTGATTTTGTACTCCAGATTCCAGTGTGGTATTTGTATTGTGCCAGCTGTGTGGAGCATTGCGCAGGTTTTGCATCTTGTGTCCTGACATGGTCTTGTCCCGCATTCATTTGTACGGTTGAATACTTTACTCCTCACCATCATTTTCTTGACATCATGGGGGCTATGCACTAAGCTGTTATAAGTGCTTTTAAGAGTGCAAATTGGCTTTTAAGGCCGATACAGGCTGCTGCGCGATTCACTAAGCAGTGATAACAGTGCTTTATCGGTCTTAAAAGGCATTTTTCCTGGCCTGTGAAAAAAATCTGTGCGATCAGGCAAAAAACGGCAAACTCGCCGGTTTTTGCCAGTCCAGGGGATTCACTAAACAGCGCTAAGTCAATCGTGTTTTAAAAGCATGCCAGAAAAATGCACAAGCTAATGGCAGGCGCAATAGAAGCTGGACATAGAAAAAAAATTTGTTTACCTTTTTTCAGGCACACCATCCACACAACAGGCCTCGCGAAAGTCCATTCAATGTTGGGTGATCCCCGCGTGAGTCCGTGGCCTTCAGGTGATCCTCGCGGGAGTCTGGGGGTCCCTGCTGGCCTGCGCTGACAATGGTGTGCCCACAAAAAAGAAACAATCCTTTTAAATAAATACACCCGCCCCCTAACCCATATAGTACAAAAATAGGCAAAATTACTATTATCCACATATGGATAATAGTGCATTTGCTCATTTAAAATACCTTAAGCAGCATAAATAAAGTAAATAAATCTTGCACTCAAACCTGCCAGGCTGCCATGATGAACGCCATCCTCATCCCGTCCATGTCCTCCATTGCTACAAAAAATACAGAACAATAAAAAAACAATCTAATGTCCCCTAACCCCTTAATCACCTTAATGTAACCGCTATAGTAATTAAGAGGTTAACCCACCCTCCCGCACCCACCCTCCCACACCATCCACCCGGTAGGCCTAACCACCCATCCTTGGGGACAATACCCCCTTCACCCAACCCTGCTACCTACAATAAAAAACAATACACATAACAGCCCTACTACCCACCTCTTAGGCCCACAATAAACATTAACATGTTTAATAAACATCAATACACAACCCACCCATCCCCTTTGCCCCCACATAAAAACATGATTTATTTATTTACACACAGGATTAATACTACAGGCCGACGGTGGTCCCCGGTGGTCCCGATGGGTGTCTAGGGGGTGCCCATGGGTGTCTAGGGGCCTCCAGGTGATCCCCGCTCAGCTCTGTGGGCCTCCAGGTGGTACCTGCGTGTCCCTGTGGGCCCCAATGGGGTCCATGGGTGGTCCCCACTGGTGTCTGGGGGCTCTCGGCTGGTTCCCACGGGGGCTGGTGGACCTCAGGTGGTCCTTGCGGGTCAGCAGTAAATACAAAATCCAGGAGGAGCATGGGGAAGAAACAAAAATAAATTTAAGTGCAGCAGAATAGCAATGTGGAAAAAATGTGGAAAAAACGACTTGGCTCTTATAGAATGACTACTTACAGGATGTAAGAGTCAAAACAGCAGGGTTGACTCACACAGTCAATGGTTAGAAAGTGGTAAAGTTGTCAACTAGGTGGATCAGGTACTCAGGAGGGTATGGCCCAACAACAAGAGAAAGAAACTGGCATAGCGCAGGTCAACCGAGGTATAAAAAGTTTATCACAGTAATGTACTCACAATATAACAATAAAAAACGGGTATGTCACACTGCAATAGTGTAAATGAGGATGTCTACAGCTGGCTGGCTCACCGACCCGCAACTCTTCCCACTCGTCTGTCTCTGCCTCCGATCAGCTGTAACACTGCACAGCCCGGCGTCTGACGTCAGATCCGGGTCCATCGCTGGGTGAGGGCTAGACCTTCTGGGACTTCTCTTCCGATAGCTCCGCTCAGGTAAGACTCCCACTCTACGCGTTTCGCCACGTGTTAGCGGTGGGGCCCCTGGTTTTCCCCACAGGTGTCCCCAATGGGTCCTCAGGTGGTACCCGTAGGCATCTGGGGTCCTCGGATGGCACCCGTTGGCCCTCAGGTGGTCTCCATGGGACCCCGCTGCCCTGCGGTACCAATTCTGTATGTAAAAAAAACCAAAACATGTCCTACATTTCAATAAATACACCCCCCCTCCACCCCAAACACATACAGTAGAGTAATGGGCAAAATAACTATTATCCAGATATGGTTAATAGATTATTTGCCCATTATTAAACACAACATTAGCCAGCAGAAAAAAAAAAGTAATAAAACCATTCTACTTACCCTGGCATCATGAAGAGTGTCCTAGTCAGGATACTGCAGATCCCTGTCCTCCGTTGCCAGAAAAATACTATCTAATGTCACCTAGCCCCTTAATCACCTTAGTGGTTCATATCCGCAAAAGTAATTAAGGGTTTAACCCAGCAGTGTACAAAGTGGGGGGCGCAACCCCCAGGGGGGTGGGAGATTTTGCAGACTGGGGCAAGGGCAGTTGCAGAAGTTTAAATTAAATGCCAGGGGATCGCGTGAGGCCTCTGCAACTGTTTAATTACCGGGATTCAGCCAGCTGTGATGCATCGCCATGGCAACGCAGCATCATCTGACGCCATGGCGTCATGTGACATCACATGCGTCAAATGATGCCACGGGTCATGTGACGTGACGTCAGATGAACCCGCAGCGTCATCTGACTTGGATAAAGGTAGGCGGGGGGCACGAGAGCCGGAGGGAGAGAGACAGAGGGGCGCCGCACTAAATGTTTGCACTCCCCTGGGTTAACCCACCCTCTGCCACTACCCACCCAGGAGGCCTAACCACCCTCCCCAGGTAACTACCCCCACCCTTCACCCATTCATTGGTACAGTGGGTACATCATGCCCATACTGTATAATATGGACAAGAACAAAGAAAACAGGTTGTAGCGCTTCCCAATATCTAACCTACATGAGTGAAGCCAAATAGATGATCTGTGAATCTAATATCTATTGGACCAATGCTGTTCAGGACACAAGTGAAAATAACCATAACAATATGACAATAAAAATCAAATAAAATGTCCAATAAAAAATTATACAATACAAATTAAAGTCCAGTCCCACAACACTGTCCAACCGAGTCTCTGCAGCCTGAACAAATATGGGGGGGGGGGGGGGGGGGGGGGGTGGAACACTCCTCCCTCTGAGATATCTATAGAAAATGCAAACAAAAAACAGGCGCACCCATAGGGCTGTACAGTGATTCCCAACATTTTTTGTTTGGAGGAACCCTTGAAGTATTTTGGAAAACCTTGGGGAACCCCTGTCTGGCTGACACATATTAGGCTGCGTTTATAGTGCTGGCAACGTCGCGTCAAAACAAATGTATTGACGCCCTCGCGTGCGCTTATAGTAGGAGCGACAGGACGGCGCGGCGGCTTGGTCGCGATCGCTGAAAGTCACTTCAATTTGATTTTTCTAGGAACCGCAGCCTGACGTCGGCGTCGCCGGCACTATAAGCGCGGCCTTAGGTTCATTTCACCCCTCACGAGCCATCTCTATTTCCCATGTATTTCTCTCTCCTCTGTCTCACCCACTCTCCTCCCCCTCCCGCCTCGCATGTATTTCTCTCTCCTCTGTCTCACCCACTCTCCTCCCCCTCCCGCCTCGCATGTATTTCTCTCTCCTCTGTCTCACCCACTCTCCTCCCCCTCCCGCCTCGCATGTATTTCTCTCTCCTCTGTCTCACCCACTCTCCTCCCCCTCCCGCCTCGCATGTATTTCTCTCTCCTCTGTCTCACCCACTCTCCTCCCCCTCCCGCCTCGCATGTATTTATCTCCCCTGCGTCTCACTCTTACTCCCTCTTTTCCTCACTCACTCCCCCCTCTCTCCTCTCTCCTCTGACTCGCTCCTGCCTTCCGTCATTTACCCCACTATCACACAATCCCCCCCACAAAATACATACCAAAAAACCTCACGCCTCTAAATACATGTAACCCCACCCCGCAATACATAATAAAAATACCCCGCCCCCGCCAACACATTTGTAAAAGACCCCCACCGCCGCAACACATTTTTAAAAAAGACACCCAATACATTTATAAAAGACCCCCCCAATACATATATATATATTTTTTAATCGGGCCACACGGGTAAAATCATCATCATATCACCCCCCCGCACCTCCCTCACATCACACCCCCCCCCCCCTGCATCTCCCTCACATCACCCCCCTGCATGTCCTATCTCCCTCAAATCACCCCCCCCTGCATCTCCCTCACATCACCCCCCTGCATGTCCCATCTCCCTAACATCGTCCCCCTGCATGTCCCATCTCCCTAACATCGTCCCCCTGCATGCCCCATCTCCCTCACATCACACACCCCCCCCTGCATCTCCCTCACATCACCCCCCTGCATGTCCCATCTCCCTCACATCACACCCCCCACTGCATCTCCCTCACATCACCCCCCTGCATGTCCCATCTCCCTAACATCGTCCCCCTGCATGTCCCATCTCCCTAACATCATCCCCCTGCATGCCCTATCTAACTCACATCACCCCCACCCCCCCCTGCATGTTCCATCTCCCTCACATCACACCCCCCCCTGCATCTCCCTCACATCACCCCCCTGCATCTCCCATCTCCCTATCATCGTCCCCCTGCATGTCCCATCTCCCTAACATCGTCCCCCTGCATGCCCCATCTCCCTCACATCAACCCCCCTGCATGTCCCATCTCCCTCACATCACACCCCCCTGCATATCCCATCTCCCTAACATCGTCCTCCTGCATGTCCCATCTCCCTCACATCCCTCCCCCCTCCATGTCACATCACCCCCCCTTCATGTCCCATCTCCCTCACATCACCCCCCCTTGCATGTCCCATCTCCCTCACATCACCCCCACCTTGCATGTCCCATCTCCCTCTCCTCCCCACCTCAAGCGGCGGCGGCAGCGTGCAGGTTGTGGACGGGCAGTAGGCGGTGGCACGCGCATGCGGTCACGCGCACAAGAGCGCGCCTGTGTGCGGGCTCGGGGGGGAGTGGAAGAGCCAGGCGGCACGCGCATACGTACACACGTGCGCACCCTAGAGCGTGAAACCTGTGAGAGGATGAGCCGGGAGAGCCAGGAAACCGCTGGGGTGGCCAGGCGGAACCCCTAGGACTACTCCACAGAGCCCCGGTTGGGAATCACTGGTGTAGTATGATTACAAAAATTTATATGGAACTGGATACGTAAAAAATGCACACTCACAAACATAACAGGACCAAGAGCACGTATGAGTAAATACTCAAACGCCAATCAATAGCAGCAAGATTCCAGCAGCAACTCCTGATATCGATCTGGGGTAAACTGGAACCGGCGAATGTTACAGCTCTCTCCGTGTACCGGAAGTATACGTACGCTCGGAGCGCCTTTCCACTGCAATCCCTCCGCCCACTAAGGTTAGGGCTGGGACCCGCTGTGCCCGGTGGCGCGGGCGGCCGCGTGAGCGCAACTCACTAATACTGTTTAGCCTCACGATCCTGTCCCAGTCCCTCCTCACTGCCAACTGACTACGTACTGTGACGCGTCAGCCAGCAGGGGATACCAGAGAATTGTGTTCCCGTGCGGCGACGCGTCACATGGTACACGAGTCAGCAATGGGGAGGAGGGGAGGGAAGGAGCTAGATGGGAGGCGCCTTGGGTGGGGAGCAGAGAAGGAGCTGCAGGTTAAAGTGTGTGTGTGTGTATATGTATGTATGTGTGTGTATGTATGTGTATATGTGTGTGTGTGTGTATGTATGTGTGTGTGTGTGTATGTATGTGTGTGGGGGGGTGGACGGCACCACGATCAGATCCTGCCCCCCTTCCTCCCACTCCCGCCCCCCCTCCCTCCTGCCCCCCTCCCGCTCCGGCTCCCGCTCCCGCTCCCTACAGACCGCATATCACAGTCTGTGTCTGTCAGTGCCCCGCCTGTCTGCAGTGCGGGGCGCGCTGACTGAGGGAGCGGGGCCTTAGCCTAAGTCTCTAGTTGCAGTACCTCGAGACACTTGTGACGTCACTGGGCTCTCCGGATTGGCTGTATTATCCCCCAATAGGGACTCGCTGCTTCAGCTACCTTCTCAATGAAGGCATAATATGGAAATAACTTGCGTTCCCGTATGTGAGATATAGCATGCAATTAATAAAATACTGGACAAGTTGGCACACTATGGTCCACGAAACACCCCTTACGCGTTTCGTCTTGAAAGACTTCGTCAGGGGTTACTTGCATGGGTCATCATACATAATTTATAGATTGAATAGCCAATCATAGACAGGTAAAATAAAATTGCATGATAGATAACAGATGAGTACTCTAAATCTGAGTTAACTCCTTTAAATGCTGGTATAAATATACATTAATGTCAAAGATGAACTTTTGTTGATAATAGTACATAGTTACATAGTTACATAGTAGATGAGGTTGAAAAAAACGTATGTCCATCAAGTTCAACCTATGCTAAATTTAGACAACAGATACTTTATTCTATATCTATACTTACTTATTGATCCAGAGGAAGGCAAACAAAAAACGCCATTATGGGGAAAAATTAATTCCTTCCTGACTCCAAGAATTGGCAATCGGATTAATCCCTGGATCAACGGATATAATAATATATATATCATAACATGTATATATATATAAAAAAATGAACATGATGTATGATTTAATATACTGTACATAGCAATTATTAATTAATAATGACATAGTTAATTATCTGTAGCTGCAATTAACCAGCTCCATGCTGGATTCCTCAGACCAATACAGGCTTTTTATTGAAGTTGTTTTAGACAGGGGTTAAGGCAATTACATGGGTTATTACCGGGGTTATTGTGACAATAAGGTTAGCATTCAAAAAAAATTAAATATATATATTTTTCAATGTCAGATATTATGTTGCTCTGCTATGCTATTTCACCCCTGTAAATATCCACAGGAGAAACACAACCCAAATACTGAATTCCACTTTGATAACTTATTTGGGACTGTGCTGGACCTGTTCATGGCTGGGACGGAAACCACAAGCACAACATTGAAATACAGCTTCCTCATCCTTCTCAAATACCCAGACATTGAAAGTAAGTATTACTCACACTACATTACTCTTCAGGCAGAACTATACGATGTTTACTAAGCAGTTTTCTTACATACAGTACAACACCTTCCAATGTGGGAAGACATCTTATAGCCAAATAACTTGAATGGCATTCAACACTGATCTTCACTAATACTCGTTATAAGAGCTTTGTGGATCACTTACTTTGAGACATATTTACTAAAAAGTCTATTGCATTAAGACCCTTCTGGCACCCATTGGCTTGAATTACCTGTATGATGTCTTCCAGTGCCGTAAGATGTTTAATTGTAAGAGTGTTTAGTAAAGAGGGGCCTGAAACACACTGTAATCTCTCTGTTTTCATACCTTCCTACAGGAAAAGTCCAGGAGGAGATAGACCACGTGATTGGTCAGAGCCGCTTTCCATCGGTGGATGATCGGAGCAAGATGCCTTATATGGATGCAGTGATTCACGAGATACAGAGATTTGCGGATATTATTCCATTTGGAGTACCACATGCAACCAGAAGAGATACAATTTTCAGAGGATACAATATCCCCAAGGTCAGGAGCCTGCAACATACAGTAGACATGAGGAATGAGTGAGTCAGGGAAACATGTTGCAATCTATGATAACTCTGACAGAACAGTGATATGTTTTATTGTGTATTGGGTAATGGGTCAGTCCCATATACAGTAGGACCAAAGTTAGCCAATTGGTCAAAAGATCTATCCCATGTCGGACCAAAGTAACTTAATAACTCTCTCACTCTCTGCTCCTATTTGCTATAACTGAGACCTGGCTCACTCAGTCTGACTCTGCTCTGGAAGCTGCCCTCTCTTATGGTGGCCTTTCTATCTCCCACACTCCATGCCCTGATGGCAGGGGTGGAGGTGTGGGGCTTCTGCTCTCCTCTCTCTGCCATTACCGAAACCTTTCTATTCCTCCCTCTCTTGCTTTTCCCTCCTTTGAGGCTTTACACTGTCCAGATCTTCTTTCCTCTCCCTGTCCACGTGGCAGTCATAGTTACATAGTTAAATAGTAGATGAAGTTGAAAAAAGACATAGGTCCATCAAGTTCAACCTATGCTAAATTTAGACAACAGATACTTTATCCTATATCTATAATTACTTATTGATCCAGAGGAAGGCAAACAAAAAAACCCCATTAAGGGGAAAAATGAATTCCTTCCTGACTCCAAGAATTGGCAATCAGATTAATCCCTGGATCAACATCCTTCCCATGTATACTTATTTGGTATATCCCTGTATACCTTTCCCATCTAAAAAGATGTCCAACCTTTTTGTGAACAAATCTATTGTATCTTCCATCACAGTCTACATGGGTAAGGAATTCCACATTTTAACTGCCCTTACTGTAAAGAAGCTTTTCCTTTGTTGCTGGTGAAATTTCCTTTCCTCCAACTTTAAGGGATGGCCCCGACTCCTTAGTACGGCCCGTGGGATGAATATTTCTTTTGAAAGCTCCTTGTATTGTCCTCGAATATATTTGTATATAGTTATCATATCCCCTCTTAGACGCCTCTTTTCTAATGTAAATAAATCTAATTTAGCTAGTCTCTCCTCATAAATTAGATTGTCCACCCCCTTAATTAATTTGGTGGCTCTTCTCGGCACTTTCTCTAGTTCCATAATATCCTTTCTTAGGATTGGTGCCCACAATTGTACTCCATATTCAAGGTGTGGTCTTACTAATGCTTTGTAAAGGGGCATAATTATGTTTACTTCCCTTCCATCCATTGCCTGTTTGATGCAAGATAAGATCTTGTTTGCTTTTGCAGCTACTGCATGACATTGGGCACTATTGCTAAGCCTGCAGTCAACAAACACTCCTAAATCCTTCTCCATCAAGGATTTCCCCAATATATCTCCATTTAATTTGTAAGTCGCCTTTTTATTCTTGCATCCCAAATGCATAACCTTACATTTATCTGTATTAAACCTCATTTGCCATTTACCTGTCCACGTTTCCAGTCTCTCCAAGTCCTTCTGAAGAGAAATTACATCCTGCTCTGATTCTATTACCTTACACAATTTAGTATCATCAGCAAAGATGGAGACTTTGCTCTCGATCCCAACCTCAAGGCCATTAATAAACAAGTTAAAAAGCAGGGGTCCCAGTACCGATCCCTGAGGTACTCCACTCACGACTTTAGCCCAACCTGAAAAAGTTCCATTTATGACAACCCTCTGTTGTCTGTCCTTTAACCAGTTTTCAATCCAGGTGCATATATTATTACTGAGTCCAATTTTCTTTATTTTGTACACCAACCTCTTGTGTGAAACCGTATCAAAAGCCTTTGCAAAATCTAAGTAGACCACATCAACTGCATAACCCTGGTCTAACTTCCTACTTACCTCCTCAAAGAAACAAATAAGGTTACTTTGGCAAGATCATAAATCCATGCTGACTATTACTAATAATTTTGTTTTCCATTAGGTATTCCTGAATATTATCCCGTATTAAACATTCAAGTAGTTTCCCTACTATTGAAGTCAGGCTTACAGGTCTGTAATTTCCCGGTTGTGATCTAGCTCCCTTTTTAAATATAGGCACCACATCTGCTTTACGCCAATCTTGTGGTACTGAGCCTGTGGAAATTGAGTCCTTGAATATTACATATAATGGTTTTGCTATTACTGAGCTTAACTCCTTGAGAACTCTTGGATGTATGCCATCAGGGCCAGGTGCCTTATTTACTTTCATTTTTTCAAGTCGCTTATGGACGTCTTCCTCAGTTAACCAATTGTTCATTAATATGGAGGTTGTGGCTTCCTCCTGCGGCATTACTATTGAACTTGACTCTTCCCTGGTAAACACAGAGGCAAAGAATTTGTTTAATACCTCAGCTTTTTCCTTATCTCCAATAATCTGCCTACCCATCTCACACTGAAATTGTCCTATATTTTCTATTAAAACCAGAGACATAACATAAAACACAGACAAAGCTCAGTTTTTAGCACATCTAGTGAGACTCATACACGGTACAGTGCCTAAATATATATGGATAAATATCTAATAAGTAAATGGTCTTTTAGTTTGACATTTTTGGCCAAAATTGTTGTAAGCCCCTGAGCCAACGCCAAGGCAGACCACATATCAGGGGTCCCTAACGCTAATATAAATTCTTAATAACCTGTTTAATAACAGGAAGAATGATTTATAGTAAATCTGTCAATATTAGCTGCAAAGTTCTGTCTGACTGAAGCTTTTATTAACCTGTACATTACCAGGAAAAGCACTCTGTATTAGAGATGTCACAGCCAAACTGCAAGCAGGCAAGTTCCCCTGAGTGGAAGATGCTATGGAGTGAGCCCATGACCATTTAAATGTGGGAGGGGGTGAGCTTAAATTAAGTAGGAGGTTGCCAACCTCCAATCAGCCATGACTAGCTGGACAAGAATTGTAAAACATACTGGACACCTAACAAGCTCCTATTAAACCCCCAAAATACCCACAACATATATATAAGCATATGAGTATCAGAGGAGTGCTACTGAGCATGGCAATATGCATTAAAACCAGAGACATAACATAAAACACAGACAAAGCTCAGTTTTTAGCACATCTAGTGAGACTCATACACGGTACAGTGCCTAAATATATATGGATAAATATCTAATAAGTAAATGGTCTTTTAGTTTGACATTTTTGGCCAAAATTGTTGTAAGCCCCTGAGCCAACGCCAAGGCAGACCACATATCAGGGGTCCCTAACGCTAATATAAATTCTTAATAACCTGTTTAATAACAGGAAGAATGATTTATAGTAAATCTGTCAATATTAGCTGCAAAGTTCTGTCTGACTGAAGCTTTTATTAACCTGTACATTACCAGGAAAAGCACTCTGTATTAGAGATGTCACAGCCAAACTGCAAGCAGGCAAGTTCCCCTGAGTGGAAGATGCTATGGAGTGAGCCCATAACCATTTAAATGTGGGAGGGGGTGAGCTTAAATTAAGTAGGAGGTTGCCAACCTCCAATCAGCCATGACTAGCTGGACAAGAATTGTAAAACATACTGGACACCTAACAAGCTCCTATTAAACCCCCAAAATACCCACAAGATATATATAAGCATATGTGTATCAGAGGAGTGCTACTGAGCATGGCAATATGCATTAAAACCAGAGACATAACATAAAACACAGACAAAGCTCAGTTTTTAGCACATCTAGTGAGACTCATACACGGTACAGTGCCTAAATATATATGGATAAATATCTAATAAGTAAATGGTCTTTTAGTTTGACATTTTTGGCCAAAATTGTTGTAAGCCCCTGAGCCAACGCCAAGGCAGACCACATATCAGGGGTCCCTAACGCTAATATAAATTCTTAATAACCTGTTTAATAACAGGAAGAATGATTTATAGTAAATCTGTCAATATTAGCTGCAAAGTTCTGTCTGACTGAAGCTTTTATTAACCTGTACATTACCAGGAAAAGCACTCTGTATTAGAGTTGTCACAGCCAAACTGCAAGCAGGCAAGTTCCCCTGAGTGGAAGATGCTATGGAGTGAGCCCATAACCATTTAAATGTGGGAGGGGGTGAGCTTAAATTAAGTAGGAGGTTGCCAACCTCCAATCAGCCATGACTAGCTGGACAAGAATTGTAAAACATACTGGACACCTAACAAGCTCCTATTAAACCCCCAAAATACCCACAACATATATATAAGCATATGAGTATCAGAGGAGTGCTACTGAGCATGGCAATATGCATTAAAACCAGAGACATAACATAAAACACAGACAAAGCTCAGTTTTTAGCACATCTAGTGAGACTCATACACGGTACAGTGCCTAAATATATATGGATAAATATCTAATAAGTAAATGGTCTTTTAGTTTGACATTTTTGGCCAAAATTGTTGTAAGCCCCTGAGCCAACGCCAAGGCAGACCACATATCAGGGGTCCCTAACGCTAATATAAATTCTTAATAACCTGTTTAATAACAGGAAGAATGATTTATAGTAAATCTGTCAATATTAGCTGCAAAGTTCTGTCTGAGTGAAGCTTTTATTAACCTGTACATTACCAGGAAAAGCACTCTGTATTAGAGATGTCACAGCCAAACTG
The DNA here is from genome assembly GCF_040206685.1 of Ascaphus truei. Taxonomy (NCBI): domain Eukaryota; kingdom Metazoa; phylum Chordata; class Amphibia; order Anura; family Ascaphidae; genus Ascaphus; species Ascaphus truei. Next base: position 7,090,791 of record NC_134489.1, read on the forward strand.
CAAGCAGGCAAGTTCCCCTGAGTGGAAGATGCTATGGAGTGAGCCCATAACCATTTAAATGTGGGAGGGGGTGAGCTTAAATTAAGTAGGAGGTTGCCAACCTCCAATCAGCCATGACTAGCTGGACAAGAATTGTAAAACATACTGGACATCTAACAAGCTCCTATTAAACCCCCAAAATACCCACAACATATATATATAAGCATATGAGTATCAGAGGAGTGCTACTGAGCATGGCAGTGGTCTGCCTTGGCGTTGGCTCAGGGGCTTACAACAATTTTGGCCAAAAATGTCAAACTAAAAGACCATTTACTCATTAGATATTTATCCATATATATTTAGGCACTGTACCGTGTATGAGTCTCACTAGATGTGCTAAAAACTGAGCTTTGTCTGTGTTTTATGTTATGTCTCTGGTTTTAATGCATATTGCCATGCTCAGTAGCACTCCTCTGATACTCATATGCTTATATATATGTTGTGGGTATTTTGGGGGTTTAATAGGAGCTTGTTAGCTTGTTAGGTGTCCAGTATGTTCTATATTTTCTATTCTCATATTTTTGTTATTAAGGTACTTAAAGAACTTTTTAGGGTTGACCTTACTTTCTATTGCAATCCTTTTTTCATTATCCATTTTGCTAATTTGATTGCCCTTTTGCAATTTTTGTTACATTCCTTATAATTCTGATACGATGTCTCTGTCCCTTCTGACGTCAAGAATCTAAACGCCTTCCTCTTCTTGTCCATTTCCTCCCCTACCTGTTTATTTAGCCACATTGGTTTTGACTTATTTCTTTTATACTTATTACCCAAGGGTATACACTGATAAGTGTGCTTTTCTAACAATGTTTTAAAGACTGACCATTTATCTTCTAAATTTTTCCCTGCAAAAACATAATCCCATTGTATTACTACTAGATTAGACCTCAGTTTATTAAAATCTGCCTTTCTAAAGTTTAAAGTCTTTGTTGAACCCAAGTAATCTGTTTTTTGATCATTTATTTCAAATGAGACCATGTTATTATGATCACTGTTACCCAAATGTTCCAGGACTTGAATATTTGTTATTACTTCTACATTGTTTGATATGACCAAATCCAGAACTGCCCCTCTCCTGGTTTGTTCCTCAATAATTTGGCTCATATAATTGTCTTTAAGCACCCCCAAAACCCTGTTTCCTTTTGTTGTAACGCTAATTTCATTGCCCCAGTCTATGTCTGGATAATTAAGATCCCCATTATGCAAACATGACCCAGTTTTGATGCCTTTTCCATTTGCAAAAGTATTTTAGCTTCCTCAATCTCTCAGATATTTGGTGGTTAATAGCATATTCCCACAAACATTTTCCTAATACTTTTACCTCCACTGCTAATTTCTATCCACAAAGTCTCTACATTTTCATAATTCCCTTCATAAACATCATCCCTTATAATAGGTTTCAGATCCGGTTTAACATATAAACATACTCCACCTCCCCTTCTATTTGTTTGATCCTTCCGAAAAAGGGAATAACCCTCTAAATTAACTGTCCAGTCACGAGTTTCATCCCACCATGTTTCAGTAATGCCTATGATATCATACTGCTCCCTTGCAGCTATTAATTCAAGCTCCCCCATTTTATCTGTCAGGCTTCTTGCATTAGCAAACATGCATTTAAGTTTTTTTTCAGCCTGTACTATTATCTTATCTGCTCCTTCCTTTCTGCGCCCACTTGGTTTAGTCTTTAGAAGTTTTCTAGTATTATCTGTATTTACTATGGGTGTCTCACTGCTTGTCAACTCGCACTTGCCCCCATTCGACATCCATACCAACTTGTATCCTCCTCTATTCCATTTAGTTCATTATCTGTTTCATTCCCCTCTCCCTTCCATCCTAGTTTAAAATTTCCTCCAACCTTTTTAGCATTCTCCCCCCTAGCACAGAAGATCCCTCTTCATTGAGGTGCAATCCGTCTCAGAAAAGGAGTCCCAGTGCTCTAAAAACCCAAACCCCTCCTTCCTGCACCACTTTCTTAGCCATGCATTAACCTCCCTGATCTCCGACTGTCTCCCTTCGGTAGCGCATGGCACTGGTAGTATTTCAGAAAATACTACCTTGGAGGTCCTTGCCTTAAGCTTTTGGCCTAGATCCCTGTAATCATTTTTTAGGACCCTCCATCTTTCTCTAACTTTGTCATTGGTGCCAACGTGTACCAAGACCGCCGGTTCAATCCCAGTCCCCCCCCCCCCCCCCCAACAATCTGTCTACCCGATCCGCAATGTGCCAATCCCGAGCACCCGGGAGACAACAAACTGTTCGGTTCATGCGGTCACGGCAACAGATTGCCCTATCTACCTTCCAAATAATTGAGTCCCCTACCACCACAATCTTTCTTTGTATCTGAGCATCCTGAGTCCCTACTGTGCTGGAGGAACTATTCCCCTGGCTGATAGAGTAATTAGTCTCCCTGAGCCTTGCCATTTCTGCCCCGACATTCCCAATATCTTTACTCAACACAGCAAATCTATTTGGATGTGTCAGCTAAGAAATGACCTGCCTCTCCCTATTGCCCCTTCCATCTATCCATTGCCCCTTGTCATCTATCGCCCACCTTCCTCTACTCATTCCCCTTCTGCCTTTCTCTCTCACTTTGAATCCTGGCTCTCTTTCTTTCTCTTTCTCTCCTCAGACTCCCCTGTTCTTCTCCTTAGGGACTCAAATTGCCACATTGATGACCCCTCTCTCCCTTGGGCTTCCCGTTTTCTCTCTGTAACCTCTTCTTTTGGCCTTCAACAGTGGACTGGAGCCAGAACCCACAAGGATGGCCACTACCTCGACCTGGTTATCATTAAAAACTTCTCTCTCTCCGATTTCTCAATTTCTCCCTTTCCTCTCTCTGACCATCACCTCATCTCATTCTCTCTATCTCGCTTCTCCCCTTCTCCAACTCCATCTACCCAGCGGTTCTGCAGAAAACTGCGCTCTATTCACCTACCTGACTTTGAGTCCACTTTACGCTCCTCCCTCTCTTCTCCCAGCTCTGCTACAGACCCTGACAACCTGGTCAGGAACTACAACTCTGCCTTATCCTCTTTGATCTACATGCCTCGCTTTCTCTCTGCTGTCCTCGCCCTTCTAACCCCAAACTCTGGCTAAATTCCCACACGCGCATGCTACGTTCCTCCACGCGTTCCTCTGAACGCCCCGGGAGGAAATCTCATACTCTCGCAGACTTCCTTCACTACAAATTTATGCTATCCTTTCTCAACTCTGCCCTCTCGCAAGCTAAACAAGCCTACTTTTCTTCACTAATCAACACACACAAGTCTAACCCACGCCGACTCTTCTCTGTCTTTGACGCTCTACTCAAACCACCCCCAGCTGCCTCTTCTTCCTCCATCTCCGCTCAGGACTTTGCTGACTATTTTAAGGTGAAGGTGGAATCCATACGTCAGAACATCCCGTCTGTTTCTTCCTCCCATCCTACACCTCTTCCTAACTCTCCTCCTGCCCTCCTTGACTCTTTTTCCACTGTCTCAGAGGAAGATGTGTCACTGTTGATCTCCTCTTCTCCATCTACTACTTGCACTCTTGACCCCATTCCCTCCCATCTCCTAAAACTTCTTGCTCCTTCTATAATCCCTACGCTCACACACATTTTTAACTCCTCCCTCTACTTTGATACCTTTCCCTCCTCCTTTAAACATGCAACAGTTATCCCATCACTCAAAAACAGCAAGCTTGACCCTACCTGTCCTTCTAACTATCGACCTATATCTGTCCTGCCTTTTGCCTCTAAACTCCTTGAACGTCTTGTATTCTTTCGCTTGCTTCATTTTCTCAACACCTATTCTCTCCTAAACCCTCTACAATCTGGTTTCCGCACTGCTCACTCCACGAAAACAGCACTCTCTAAAATAACTGATGACCTCCATACTGCCAAAGTCAGAGGTCATTACACTCTTGACGCCTTGAAGATCTCTTGAAGATTGACGCCTTTATGCCGTTTTCCACAGGTGATGCTTAACATAAATACTTTAACTATACTATATTTTAACTCATATTACTCGACCTCTCTGCAGCATTTGACACCATGGACCACCCTCTTCTCCTTCAAATTCTCCATACTCTTGGTATTCGGAACAAAGCTCTATCCTGGATCTCCTCTTACCTCTCCCATCGTACTTTCAGTGCCTCTTCTGCTAACACCAACTCCTCCTCTATTGATCTCCACAGGGCTCTCTCCTGGGACCTCTTCTCTTTTCTCTGTACACACTCTCTCTAGGTGACCTAATAACATCTCTTGGTTTTAAATATCACCTCTACACTGATGACACACAAATTTACTTTTCAACACCCGACCTTACACCTGCTGTACAAACCAAAGTTTTTGACTGTCTCTCTGCTATATCATCCTGGATGGCCCTCCGTCGCCTTAAACTCAACATGGCTAAAACAGAACTCCTCATACTTCCTCCCAAATCTGGCCCTAATACCTCCTTCCACATTACTGTTGGAAGTACGATCATTAACCCAGTAGCCCAAGCACACTGCTTAGGGGTCACTCTGGACTCCTCTCTCACTTTCTCCTCTCACATTCAAAATGTTTCTAAAACCTGTCGCTTTTTCCTCCGCAATATCACTAAGATACGCCCGTTCCTCTGTTGCTCGACTGCTAAAACTCTGATTCAGGCCCTCATTCTCTCCCGTCTTGATTACTGTAACGCCTGCTGTCCAGCCTTCCTGTTTCTCACCTGTCTCCCCTACAATCTATCCTAGAAGCTGCTGCCAGAATCGCTCTGCTCTTTCCTAGATCTGTCTCAGCATCTCCCCTCATGAAATCCCTCTCCTGGCTTCCGATCAAATCCCGCATCTCACACACCTTTCTTCTCCTCACTTTTAAAGATTTACACTCTTCTGCCCCGCCTTACATCTCAGCCCTAATTTCTAATTATGCACCATTCCGACTCTTGCGTTCTTCTCAAGGATGTCTTCTTTCTACCCCCTTTGTATCTAAAGCCCTCTCCCGCCTTAAACCTTTTTCACTAACTGCTCCACACCTCTGGAATGCCCTCTCCCTCAATACCCGACTAGCACCCACTCTATCCACGTTTAAGACCCACCTTAAGACACACATGCTTAAACAAGCATATGAATAGCACTGTGGATAATACTGGACACATGATATAAAGCTTTGTCCCCTGTATACGCACTTACCAGAACTCCCTCCTACTGTCTCTGTACGTTCTCCCTACCTACCAATTAGACTGTAAGCTCCTCGGAGCAGGGACTCCTCTTCCTTAATGTTACTTTTATGTCTGAAGCACTTATTCCCATGATCTGTTATTTATATTATCTGTTATTTATTTGATTACCACTACTGTGAAGCGCTATGTACATTAATGGCGCTATATAAATAAAGACAAACAATACAATACAATACAATACAACAGTGGCATGTACTGTAAAATGGGTTAAAGCACCGATCCCATGTAGGACCAAAGTAACCAAATTATAGTGGCATTTTTAAAGGGTCAGCCATGAGGATCAATGAGACTTAATTAGAGATGGGTGAATTTTTGGTGCGGATATGGATCAGTAGTGGATCGACCGGTTCCTTTGGTCCGCGGATTACAGTGGATCAATTTTAAAAAACGGTGATTTACATTTTGCATATTTTTTATTATTATTACCAATACACTCCACAGATTGCACAACCCTTGGAGGGATTTATAGATTTCAGTCTGCGGATTCAGCAATCTGTTGGCAGATTGTTACGGATTGTCCAGCAGATTGTATCCAATGGCAGTTTTTGATGAATCCACGCTGATTAAAACCGACCAAATCCACTGGTGGATTTTAAACCAAAAAAACAGATTTTGGGGAGAAATTTTGAGAAAATCCTGTAAACGGATTTGGGAGGATTGGCCAACCTCTAGATTTAATGACAGTGACATATTTACTGATAAAAATCAGGGGTCTTAAACATCCTTGTACCTGCTGGCTTGTCTTGCCCTCCCACATTGTGCCCACTTTCGACTCTGCAGCAGCTAATATGTTACTAGCAGACTTATTAGGCCAATGGTAGTTCCCGGTTAAGCCTTTCACTTGGATTTTGTCCAGAGAGGGTGTGCAAACTCTCACTGCTCTACAGCTTCTCTCCACACATACCCAGATCCCAAACCCTCCTCCCCTTCTCAGCAGCTCCTCATCTGACCCTCTTCTTCCTGCTAACACACCCGGATCCCACCTTACCACACTCTGCTGCTCTTCACCCTCCTCCACCGGGATCCTTCCACCGTGCATGATCTCTCCTCATCCCCTTCTCCTATCTCTACAGCTCCTTAACTCACCTCGCTCTCCTCCTGTCCAACATTTTTCGTCGCGACTCTGCGACTTCCTCAGGGGTAACCCATAGGAAGTCGCAGAGTCACAACAAAACGCGGTAGGTGTGAGACACTGCAATCCTTCAAACCTTTGAGAGGTTTTAATCCTGCTGGTGACCCCTTTTTTAATTGCTTTACATCAGCTGTGACCAATATCTGCTGATTCAAACAGAGGAGCGGAAAGGTGGGACGTTCCTCTGCGAGTGAGACTCAGAGCACTAATCCCACTGGTCTCATAATCGGCTTCTTCCAGCTGAGCTTTAATATTCACTCCGTTGCGCAAACAATATGGACAAACGTGTTTGATTTTATTCACCAACCGGATCAAAGTAGAAACCTTTACAAGTCAGTGACAGTCTGTTCCTAACAGATAAATGCTGGAGGCAAGGTAAGAAGCTGTTTGCTATTTGTGCAGAGATTCCAATAGCACCCTCAGACAGATTTCATTTTGGGAAGTTGATCCCTGTATTGTGACCCTCTTGTGTCTTCCTCCCAGTGATCTCTAACAGTCCCAGTGTGGTAATTATATGCTATCACATTTCCTATCATCACTGAATTGTGGAGTGTACTTTTTTCTGTTCTAACCCTTCAATACATTAATATTTATAATATGGATCATTCGTTTTCTTTTCCTTTTGTGTTTAAGATTAGTTTCGAACTTGGTTCCTTTGAAAGCTGCTTAATCTCCAACTTTACTCCTTTTTGAGCTGGCATTAAATACAGTATATTCAATCATTGATTACAAGGAGGATCACAGTTTAATAGAAATGTAATCTTTATTATTTATTATTTAATTCACATTTAGGTTAATTGGCAAGTTATCACAATTGGAATGTACAGGCATACCCCGCATTTACGTACGCAATGGAACGTAAAGCGAAAATGTACTTAATTCACTAGCCTTTTCCTACTTATCGATGCATGTACTGTACTGCAAACATCATATACGTGCATAACTGATGCGAATAACGCATTTGTAAGAAGCTCTATAGTCTCCCCGATTGCGCACAGCTTCAGTGCAGGTAGGGAGCCGGTATTGCTGTTCAGGACGTGCTGACAGGTGCATGCGTAAGATGTCATTTGCCTACTGGGCGATATGTCCTTAAAGTGAGTGTCCTTAAACCGGGGTATGCCTGTACATATTTTTATTTTCAAGTGATTCATTTCACTCAAGCAATCTGTTATTTCACATAAATTAATCAATTTACATGTAATATATTAGTGTTACTGTATCTTTGATATCTTTTTCATCAGTTTTTCATATATACACAGCTGAACCCCGTTATAACGCGGTCCTTGGGGTCCAAAGAATCATACCGCGTTATAACTGGGATCGCGTTAAAATGTCACCTTTAACCGGCATCTAAATCTCTCTCCTCAACCACGTGCTCTCCTCTCTCTTCTGCGCTGTGTGCTCTCTGCTCTCCTCTCTCTCCCGCAGCTTTCGGCTTTCGTGCGCGGTGTCATTTATAAACATTCAATGCTTTATTGACAATGGACAAAACATTTTACACATGCAGGGATCGAACTCAGGACCTTCCATATACTTGTACTGGTTACAAGACAGACCCTATTAATATATTTATCCTCTACAACACCATACAACTACCATACTCACCGATGCTATGGGTCAAAAAGATTACAAGTGATCCCATCGAGGTGGAAAAATCACTGCAACAGATGGCACACCGCTTTCATGGCAGGGGTTACCACAGAACCGAGATAGAGAAAGCTCTGATCAAAGCGAGAGCAACAAAGCGGACAACGGTACTTACATCCAATACAAGTAATAATGGGGAAGAACATGTCAATGTTATCAGTACATTTACCACAGCCTCTAACCTCATCAAATGGAGTATATACAAGAATTGGCACATTTTAACTAATGATGCCAAAATAAGACACCCCTGCAAAGATCTACCGCAGAGGATGGAACTTAGGAGACACCCTTACACAGGCGGACCCGGTGACTAAATATGCACCAACCATCACATGGCTGTCAAGAAAACCTGGGGCATTCCACTGCCATGGCTGCATTAATTGCCAGTTTATGCAAACTGGATTGACTTTTGTTCATCCCCACAACGGTAATGCTATCATAATCAGGAACTACCTCAATTGTGAAAAACGCTTTGTAGTATATTTGATCGAATACCCTTGTGGCTTATGCTACATTGGAAAAACTACCAGGATGTTTAAAGAAAGGATGGCTATCCACAGATCTACCATCAGGAAATTTCACCAGCAACAAAGGAAAGGGTTCTTTACAGTAAGGGCAGTTAAAATGTGGAATTCATTACCCATGGAGACTGTGATGGCAGATACAATCGATTTGTTCAAAAAAAGGTTGGACATCTTTTTAGATGAAAAAGGTTTACAGGGATATACCAAATAAGTAAACATGGGAAGGCTGTTGATCCAGGGATTAATCCAATTGCCAATTCTTGGAGTCAGGAAGGAATTTATTTTTCCCCTTATGAGATATCATTGGATGATATGACTCTGGGGTTTTTTGTTTGCCTCCCTCTGGATCAATAAGTAAGTATAGATATAGGATAAAGTATCTGTTGTCTAAATTTAGCATTGGTTGAACTTGATGGACCTACATCTTTTTTCAACCTCACCTACTATGTAACTATGTAACTCTGTAATAACCAATTAATGAATCAACTGAGCTATAATTTAAACAATATATATTTGTAACTCAAAAAGAGTCAACGAAAGAAAGTGTGTGTATATATGTAATAAGAAAGGGAAATTAAAAAGAAAGGAAAAAGGCGGGAGGGAAAGGAAGAGGGAAAGGACAAGGGACTGGAAAGGGATAAGAAGAGGTAAGGGAGAAAAGGGAGCAAGAAAGAAAGGGAAAAAAAAGGAAAGAAAAAATAAAGAAAGACAGAAGTGAAACAAATGGCATAAAAAACACAGACCTCAAGTCACATAAATGTGGATTGTGACATATACCGGATAATCAATCTAACAAAAAAAAAATCAGTTCCTATTCCACATTTATGCCTTTAGGATATAGTGGCTTATCATGCCCATATTATATGGGTATGATGTACCACTCTGCCAATCAATGGATAGAGGGTAGAGTGGCCCTTGAGTGGGTGGGTAACGGGGTTGGGTCGGTTAACCCTGTAATAACTATAGCGGTTATTAATCGGTAAGCCACAGTTCAGCATAGCTTCTGTACCTTGGTGCTGTCTGCTGTTGCGTGGCCCCTTTTGTCTTTCAGTTCCTATTCCTGTCCCTGGAGATACTGCTGACCTCCCTGGATCTCAACCTTTGGCTTTGGACTTCGACTACGCTGCTCTCTGGAACCATTGGATTTGGCTTTGGACATTACTACTCTGCAGACTTCTATATCCCTTGGACACGGCTTACGGACACTCTACTACGCTGCTCTCTCCACTCCACGACCCAGGTTTACGGACACTCTACTATGCTGCTCTCTCCATCCCACGACCATTGGCTTACGGACTTTACCTTTCTAAGCTGGAGTTGGCAAGTACGGTACCCATTCTATTTTTGTTACCAGGACCACCTTCGCTACTTCCACACTCTGGCCGTGCCCCTATTTATTGCTAGGTGTGTGGTATTACTCCTTTCCACCTCAGTCCCGGGGGCTCGTCTGTCTTGTTGGCAGGCCGAGCGTTACACAGTGTTGTCACAACAGTTTGAGGGAGTGGAACATCCAATCCTTTTTCTGTGTAGGAAATTGTTCCAGAGGGAAAAAAAACTACTCAGTGATTGAGAAGGAGTGCCTCGCAGTAAAGTGGGCAATCGAGGCTTTGAGGCATTACCTGGCAGGAGTCCATTTTACTCTGGTGACGGACCATGCTCCATTGAAGTGGTTAAATAGTTTGAAGGACTCCAATGCTAGATTGACCAGGTGGTATATGGCCCTCCAACCCTTCTCATTTGAGATTCATGATAAGATAGGGGGATAAACAAGCGCAAAAAATACTGTGAGCAAAAAAGAATACTTATAATTCCAATGTTGATAATAAATATAATTTCCCTTGATGGTTGCCGCACCGGATAGCAAGTGGGTTCGGTCTAAACCATTTGAATAGTACAAGGAAAGGATTCCAATGCGCACAGTCTCATCAGGATTGGAAATATATAAAGAGAAGAAAAAACACTATAGTGTGATATTATATACAACAAAGTGAACAAAGAAAGTATTGCACTCACATTTTGTGAAATAAAACGGGAGTTTCGGTTACTAAGTTTAACCACACTGATGTTACGGGCTCTCCGTTATCTGGACACTTCCGATGATGTACACTGTCTCCAGCAGCAGGACTCGCAATATCGTGCAGGCTCACCGGTAGCAGGATATTCTCAATAGTACAGATGAAACACAAATAGTGTGATACTGTATATATAAGTATTAGATGGGTACTAAACAAAATATACACTCACATTTTGTGTTATAATCATTCGCTTTTGGTTGTTAAAGTAACCAACTTCAGAGTGTTGTTCTGGAGTCACAGGATACCTCCAGTAGAAAAAAGGAAAGGACACAGGAAAAAGGAAATACATCTTTATAAGATAAAAGCAAATGCAAAGCTGCACCCAGATTACCAAAAGAGCTGCACTTAAAACTACTGGAACCCCACTACCAATAAACCCCAGTGATGGCCATACACGAGGGGATATAACATAGAGGGGGTACAGAGCTCCAGACAGCTCCAAGGAGTCTAATGCAGTCCTTGCAAATAAGAAATAACAGTCCCAACGTGTTTCGTATAATAAGACTTCTTCCAGGGGTTTTCTCTCAGAACCTCTGGCTATCGTTTTGAGAGAATCAATTAAAGGATTACAAATTGGGAACCAAATAAGAAAATTAGCTTTATACAGTATTCAGACGATTTGATTTTGTTTTGTCCAGATCCGGCTAATCAGTTACCGCTAATCATGCAAATTATTGACAAATACCAAACTTTTTCAGGCTATAAAATTAATTTTACAAAATTCTCTGGCTGGGGAAGGGAACTCTAGATTTCATAGACCCACCAACACCATTAAAGTCGCTAAGGATTCCATTAAGTATCTGGGTATTCAGTTTCCCCTGAACCTACAGAAGCTATATGAGCTGAATTATTGTTTGTTGACTGCAGGCTTAGCAATAGTGCCCAAAATCATGCATTAGCTGCAAAAGCAAACAAGATCTTATCTTGCATCAAACAGGCAATGGATGGAAGGGAAGTAAACATAATTATGCCCCTTTACAAAGCATTAGTAGGACCACACCTTGAATATGGAGTACAATTGTGGGCACCAATCCTAAGAAAGGATATTATGGAACTAGAGAGAGTGCCGAGAAGAGCCACCAAATTAATTAAGGGGGTGGACAATCTAATTTATGAGGAGAGACTAGCTAAATTAGATTTATTTACATTAGAAAAGAGGCGTCTAAGAGGGGATATGATAACTATATACAAATATATTCGGGGACAATACAAGGAGCTTTCAAAAGAAATATTCATCCCACGGGCAGTACTAAGGAGTCGGGGCCATCCCTTAAAGTTGGAGGAAAGGAAATTTCACCAGCAACAAAGGAAAAGCTTCTTTACAGTAAGGGCAGTTAAAATGTGGAATTCCTTACCCATGTAGACTGTGATGGAAGATACAATAGATTTGTTCACAAAAAGGTTGGACATCTTTTTAGATGGGAAAGGTATACAGGGATATACCAAATAAGTATACATGGGAAGGATGTTGATCCAGGGATTCATCCGATTGCCAATTCTTGAAGTCAGGAAGGAATTCATTTTTCCCCTTAATGGGGTTTTTTGTTTTCCTTCCTCTGGATCAATAAGTAAATATAGATATAGGATAAAGTATCTGTTGTCTAAATTTAGCATAAGTTGAACTTGATGGACCTACGTCTTTTTTCAACCTCATCTACTATGTAACTATGTAAAGCCCTACAGGGCACCAACACAGATGCAGATCTCAATTAACTACCAGTAGCCAGACATTTAAAAAAACACAGACACAGTCTGGCTACCATGCGATGCATGCCAATCCTTCAGGCAAACAGCCCTTCACGTGTTGGGGGCCGCAGCAAACTACTATTACAGCTTGAGGCTAGGATGATCTTTGAATTATAGACAATGGCACCTTATGACCTCAACGAAGAACTGAAACTAGGATGCTTCCTGTAGAATAAACTACTGCTTGCTTGACAGACTTCATTCAACCCCCCCCCCCCCCCCATCCCGGACAGACTTCCCATGGCAGCGCTAATCGGACCCTGCGTGAAGCTCCTGATACATAAAGGACTACTTATGACACTTACTTTGCATCACTACGTCTCTCCGCTATTTTTTCCACAATACCAACACTGTCTACCCATCCCTTCACGCTCCCCATCACATACACTTGTCCCTTGTGGGTTCCTCCGTGAACCATCACTGCATTCTCCAGTATTGAGCACTGGCCACATGGGTATATACATGATATATATATATATATAAAGCAGAAAATAGCCATGTTAGTCCAGTTGCGATAGTGCAGAATAAATGAGTTCTTCAGTATTAGGTGATACCTTTTTTATTGGACTAGCAATTTATGTCATAGTACAAGCTTTCGAGAGTTATCCTCTCTTCTTCAGGTCAAGCAATACTGATATACAAAGGATTCAATGGCTATATACATAAATACATAAATACACACACATACATATATATATATATATATATATATATATATATATATATATATATATATATATATATATATATATATATATATATATATATATATATATATATATAAAAACAACATTACCATTCTCTCGTCCGGTAAAGAAAGACTGCACTCGGTTCAGTAATCATGAAAAACTGTATTGGGCATCTGAATAAAAAAGATAAGTCACCCAATCCGACGTTTCGGTCCTGGAATAGGACCTTTCTCAAGGGGGTGCCCCCTTGAGAAAGGTCCTATTCCAGGACCGAAACGTCGGATTGGGTGACTTATCTTTTTTATTCAGATGCCCAATACAGTTTTTCATGATTACTGAACCGAGTGCAGTCTTTCTTTACCGGACGAGAGAATGGTAATGTTGTTTTTCTATTATTTGAGACTAGCACCTGTCTATATGAACCAGTACATTGAGTGCAAGCTGTGATGTTTGTTTTTTTATATATATATATATATATATATATATATATATATATATATATATATATATATACATAAATACTTATATACACATCTACATATATATATATATATATATATATATATATATATATATATATATATATATATATATACATAAATACTTATATACACATCTACATATATATATATATATATATATATATATATATATATATATATATATATATATATATATATATATATATATATATATATATATATATATATATATATATCCTGGTGCTTGTCTCTTAATAATATGTAAAACATACGTTACCATCCAGATGAATTACAAAGTAGAGACAGCATTCAGAATGTATGTCGGTTTCATGTAATATTTTTGACAATTTAATTTTTTGAAGACCTACATTATGAGTGCTGTCTCTACTTTGTCATTCATCTGGATGGTAACGTATGCTATATATATATATTACTTTAGAAGAAGAAAGAGGAGAAGAGATTACACCCAACAAGACCCTCTCATACCTTATTGGGTCCTGGCGTTTCCCGGTCGCAGAGGGCAGCTTACCAGCAGATGACCGGGATGACCGCAGTAATGGCACAGTCCACCATCTCGTCGGCGCTGTCTCTCAGACGCGGATTGCCGATGACCTCTGAGCTGCATAGGTTCGGGCTCATCCATGGGTTGGGGGACGTAATGGATGAGACTGCGGCTGCAAGACCGGGAGGAGTTGGTACGAAGAAGAGCGCGTTCAAGTCTCCTCTCTCGTAGCCGCTGGTCCACGCGGATGCAGACCGCAATGAGATCCTCCAATCTGGTGGGTCTCTCCATAATGGCCAGCTGGTCCTTGATGGCATCCTACAGACCCAGCCAAAAGGCTGCTGATAGTGAGCCATCATTTCAGGAGGTCTCCGCCGCGATGGTCCGGAAGTCCAAAGCATACTCGGCGACAGGACGAGTACCCTGGGAAATATGGAAGAGAGAAGAATCTGCCGTAATTTGGCGACCAGGCATATCAAATACTTGCCTGAATTCTCGAAGAAAGCGAGAATAGTCATGGGTCATGGCAGGCTCCCGCTCCCAGATGGGGGATGCCCAGGCTAGGGCCTTTCCGATCAAGAGAGACATAATATAGACCACCTTTGAACGAGCAGTGGGGAAGCGCGAAGTAGTTAATTCAAATTGCATCTTGCACTGATTAAGAAACCCTCTGCACTCGTGGGGATCCCCTGCATAGCGGTTGGGAGCCAGGAGACGAGGATCCACAGCCACGGGAAGACCCGGGGAGGGAAACGCCGCAGATGCCATGGCAGAGGAGCCTGGGGAAGGCTGCAACGAGGAGAGTCTAGAGAGCTCCTGCATCATGGAGGCAAGCTGCGCCTCTTGCTGGAGAAGTCGCTGCATGGGGCTTGGTTGCTCAACCTCTTCGGGGTCCATGTCTGTGGGGCTGAGCATAATGTTACGCTGTGCTCACCATGGACAAGGAGGGACCCCGAAACTGAGGTGAGATGGGTAACAAACTGCACCCACAGCTACGGGGACATGCCTGAAAAGTGGAAAATAGGCGTCTGGAACCGTCTGGGAGTATAAGATAAAGTAAGATACTCGCCAGACGAGAAGGGAGGTTCCAGAAGATAGGTGGTACCGAGAGCCTGGGGTCCAGAGCCGGGAGGTAGGTCGAAATCCGCAAACCGAGGTAAAGGGGTCGGGGAGTCCAGGATGTCAGGATACAAACCAAGGGTAGAAGACCAGAGCAGATCCACAGCCAGGCCAGTTCGGTACGCAAGGGATCACTAAGGAGACAAAGAGACAGGAACTGAGGCAGGTACGACCGTGGTTAACACAGGTCATACAAAGCTATGCTCAGCCAAAGAATGAATGGCTGAGCAAGGTATAAGTAGGAGGAAGGACCAATAAGGAGAGGGGGATTAATGAGGTAGCGGCCCCAGGGAAGATAGGGATTGGTAGGGAGAAACTTACCACAGCTGCGCTAGATGTGCAGCTTGTGAGCGGTGCATGCGCATCAGGCATGTGCGCCGCGCGGGAGAGGCGCGCGCGGCCTCAGCTGGGGGCGGGAACTCCTCCAGAGGGAGGACGTAAAGGTCCTCGGCCGTGCGCGCGCATGCGCGAGATCAGTAGCCGCCGCGGGGAGCGGAGAAGCAGTAAGATCTCGCCCGCGGCGGTGAGGAGGCAGAGCTGGAGCGGGGGTAAGCAAAGTCGCGGGATGAACCCCCTTAGAGAGAGGTGTTCCCCCGGACCTTACACTTTTCTTATAAGACTGATTATCTATGTCTGTCTATATATATATATATATATATATGTCTCTATGATTTGGACTGGTGAATCGCTGGACTACAAGTGTAAATATACTCCAACGTGGAGCAGATTTTGTTTGTGGATTTTCACGTTTGCTGTGTTTAAAGCAACAGGCGCAATAAAGCCTTATTTAATTTCACCTTAAAAGCAGTCTCCATTGCGTACCTCTGCACACATCTCTTACATGGTCCTCTTGCGGATCTCCAGCGCTCACAGGGCTGACATAGACACAGGGTCTTTAGAAACATTTCTGCTTTGAATTTTGATACTGAGTATTTTTTCAGTCCTTCTCTTAAGTGCAGCGCATTGAGGTAGTATAGAGAGATTGTATAGTGGCTCTTCACTCTTGCTCAGCTCCAAAATAAATGAAACAAGTGTGCAGCAACGGCAGACTCCTCCCAGCACAATGCATGTTCAGATTGGCTGATAGTGGGTAGCCCCTCCCCTGGGTAGAATTAGGTGCAGGGATGTATATAGAAGGTTGTGACATGGCTCCGACTGAGCCAGTCATCTTGAGGGGCATTGCCTAAGCTTGGAGCCGAAAAGATGCAACTTGGTTTACAAAACTTTTGCAAATTGTGAAGTACAGCCCATGCGGTCCTGCTTTCTTGGCAGGAATGCTTTTTAGATTTTTTAAACACGTGAACACGTGTTGTCCGCCATCCTAGAATACAGCACAATAAAGCTAATAGAACTGTCAAATACACAGGGTCACCTCTATATTGCAAAGTAACGTGGGGGTCACGCTCCCAGAGACAACTGAATCCTGGTGCAACTCCCCCACAGCACAGTATGTTGTGCTATTTTCTTATTAATGGGTCATTCAGCTCCATGCAAGTTCCCTTGGCCCCAACATTCCAACCTTTTAAAAGGAAGGATAATGAAGGTTATTCCCCTCCCTGGTTTCGCCTCAGGGAGAAAAGTCCTCCTTCTGGGAAATAACATGGGTGCCCAAGGGTCCCTGGTACATACCATCAGGGGCCCTGGCCCCGGCCTTTCTTTTACTTCTGCCGACACAGAAGTCCTCCTGCTGCATTGCTGTCATAAAGTCCCTGAAAGCCTGTCCCTTATCTCAGCAACGCCTCCAATTATAGCACTGCTTCCCCCCCCCTCTGTGAGATGTTACTGCTGCTACTAAGATGTTGTGGTGCTGTCATACCTGTGAGGGTCAGGAGAGCTGAGATGTCTGCGTTGGTGTCGGGACAGGGACAGGTTTTTGATGTATTCATACTTCATTCGTGGTGAGAGCGCCTCCAGGTTCAGGGAGCTCCAGAAATCCCAGAGTAGTTATCACCAAAACACACTTCATTCCCTTCTTCACCCAATATGCTGCAACTCATGCAGGGGTACATACTGTAGTGCCAACGAGTATTCTAAAACAAATCTGGGGCAATAACTAACAAGACCCAGGTACATTATGGGTACATGCTGGGTACATGCTGCAACATTTCAGTGACATTACTGCAGACAGACTAATGGCCCATCTGATTAACAGTGGGGGTCACTGGCAGTCCCATTCAAACTGAATGGGACTGCCAGGGACCGCTGCTGTGTTACTGACATACTTAATAAATACTGGTATGTTCTCTGTGACGATGAAGACTTGAAAGAAGTTCTGAATGACAGGGCTTCTCTTGTCAGCAGACGAGCAACTAATATCCGCGATTTTGTTGGTACATAGCCATTTTCAGCGACCTACTAGTGGCACTTGGCTAGCCAATAGATCTGTCGGCTTCTTCAAATGTAACACTTGCAGGGTTTGCTTATCATGTGTCCAGACTAAGCAGTTCAGTAACTGGGATGCCAGTCACATCTACGTTATCAAACAATGTATCAATTGCAAAACGGTTGGTGTTATATATCAAATTGTGTGTACCTGTGGGAAGAAATACATTGGCAAAACCAAGAGACAATTTCGACACAGAGTGTTGGAACAGCTTGGTGATATTCAGAATCACCATGACACCCCTGTAGGCAACCATGTACACCATCACCATTCAGGCATAGCCTCTGTTTTGCAATTTTTTGGAATCAAAGCAGTCTCTAGTCATTTGAGGGGAGGGGATTGGGACAACGAGATCCTGAAACGTGAATCACGTTGGATCTATAATTTGGGAACTCACAGCCCTAAGGGACTGAATGATGAGTTTGTTTCCTCCCCTTTCATCTAACTATGTGTACTTTGATAACTATAGTCCTGTGAACAGTGTACCTATATACACTATATCTGCCATGCACGCCCCGTATTCTTCCCTAGTCTCTAGTGATGTTATACTTTACCCTCGAATTTTCTAGTTTTTAATGGATTTGTTATCCCTGATATCCTTGCTATTAGCCCCAGGGACCATGAACATTTATTAGTGGTCTAGTCCCCGTATATGCGTTTTTACCATTCTGTGACATAGCATACCTCTGCTTTTTATAAAGCATGTTAGCTGCTGCTGATTATATATTTAATCACTGCTTTTAGAGCATCTTAAGACTTGTGACACTCACTACATGTCCGTGTATTAATGTCCTCTTGTTTTGTATATGCTGCCTGTGGACGGACGTTCACAGAGGTACGCAATTAGGAGGCTTTATAACGTGAAATTATAATAGGCTTTATTGTGCCTGTTCCTTTTCATCAGGAAAATTATCAAAACACAGGGGGGGGGGAACAAAGCTTCCATTCACTTGGGAGTAATTCTAGTGAAAACACTATGCAACCAATTCACATCTCCCTAGTCAAGCATTTCTCCCCAGCCCCAAACATAGCATGAAAATAAGCAGATACAGTATAAGCAGTCTCTTAATAATGAAAGTCTTATCTGTTTATCAGCTGTAGAGTAAGCTTCTCTGCTCTCCTGGAACCACACTGAGCGTGCACAGAAAATCAGCATCCAGGTTTAGAAGTCTTATTTGGGCCTTGTGTCTTGAAAGCAGCTCTGCTAACTTTGGCAGAGCTCAAACAAGTGTGTCTCCAAGTTCAGCTCAGGTGTCAGCTAAAGAGTTCTCACTTCCTGTTTGAACAGACAGGCTTTTGTAAGCCATCTCAATCAGGCAGGTGGTGTTTAGTAATTAACTACCAGAAGTTAACCACCACACTGCTAGATTAAAGGCACATTACTGAACAGGGATAAGTCCCCTGTTACATACCTCCCCTGTTTGTGGGAAGCTCGGGCTTACCACGGCCAAAGCCCATCCTTCCACTCTCATTCGAGATCTTTCTGTGACTTGAATGAGAGTGGATGGAGGAAGAGAACCTTCTGTCCCGCTGGGATTGGAGCCCTTTCTCCAGTTTATTTTTGTCTCCTCCCGAAGGTGCTTGAGATCAGCACTCCTCAGTCGCTCGAGGAGGACTTTTTCCACGTAAAGTCTTCTTATTGCTTACGCGGTCTTGAGATTTCTGTTGCGTCGGGCACTCCTCTTTTTGTAGACAAAGTGTATGGCAACAGTTGTAGAGCAGTTAGGACTAGCCCTTGGAGTTTTCTGCTCTTGAAGCGTTCTTTCTGCAGCTTCTCCACACCACGGAGTCACCAGTTCAGCTTCTTCAGCTAAGGATTCTGCACTCCTACCTCTGTTTGTTGCCTGTTGGACAGCTGTAGGTTTGGCTAGTGCTTTCTTTGATGGCTCAAACTTCGTATTTTTGTTTTGAAGTTGCGTGGAGTCCCCAACTCTCACTGTACCCTTGTCCTCACGGGCATTAGTTACTGTGGGATACTGGTGCTTGGGCAGTGCCAATACCTTTTTCCATATTGGAGGATCTGTATCAGAGTCTCCTTCATATTCTGGAGCTCTGTAATTTTTGTCGTCAAGGTTGCCGCTGCGTCTGTTTTCTCCTTGGTGTACTGACTCAAGGGAATGGAACAGTCTCTCTGTCTCTCCAGCTCTTGCTCCAGTTTCTGAGCCTTCTCACGCTCCCTCTCATACAGAGTCACCTGGTATCGAAGCCCCGCCTCCAATGATGCTCTGAAGACCTGCAGCGTGGCCTTTAGCTCCTCATACTGCTCTGTGGGGACATACTGGGTATTCAGACGTTCCTGCAGCGCTTGTACCTCTTTAGCAGCCTGCAGCTTTTCTTCCTGCAGCGTTTGCTGCTTCTCCTCAGCATACTGGAGGTGTTTACGCAGACCTTGCAGTTGGTTCTGCAGTCGGTGCTCTGCTTCAAACATTTCCTCTTTCAAAAGTTTATTTATTTCTTTAAGAGCCTGCAGCTCTTTATTCTTTCCCTTGACGTATTCTGTCAACTCAGAATTTTCTTTTTTTAATCTTAAATTTTCTCTTTTTTCAGTCACTGTACTATTCAGGGCTTCCTTGCAGTCCACCTTCCATTTTTGCACATCTGCTTGGAGGCGGACTGTCTCCTGGCGTGAGACTTCCATCTCCAGGTTTAAGTTCTGAAGCTCCTTCTGAGAGACTTTGAGATCTAAGTTAAGATGTAGGATAGTTTTCCTTGAAATGTCCAGCTCCTCAGTGAGACTGTGTAGTTCCTTTCTGGAAACTTCCAGGTCTGTGCGGCAGCTGTTGGTCTCATGATGTGAGGCATCCAGTGCTCTGTGGAGTGTCTGAACCTCTTTCTGAGCTACGTCCACTTCTATCCGGCCACTGTTGACCTCCTGTCGTGAGGCATTCAACTCTATGCGCAGAGTGTGAACCTCTTGCTGGAAGACTGTCATCTGCTTCAGTGCCTCCTCATACTTCCGCTTTAGCGTAGCCACCATTTTGTCAGACTGGCTCTGCTTTACATCCATGGCGGAAATAGTAGCCTTTGCAGTATCTAGCTCAGTCTTGAGATCCTCCAATTCAGTCTTGGCCGCAGAGTAAATTGCGAGCACAGTCTTCTGTAGCTCAGCATTATTATTTTTTTCCCTTTCCAATTCTTCACAGAGCAGATCACAGTCATGCCTGGCAATTTTCAGGGCATCTTCAGGGCTGGTCAAGGGATCGTCACTCACTGGTTCCAGCTCCACTTCCCTGGGATGGTTGGTTGAGGGTTCCTCACTGTTGGCACCGGACAGACACTTCTTTGGGGTACACGACTTCTGCCTTGGGCCCTCTGGATATTCAGTTATACGTGGGACGAATTCTCCATTTTCTCTAGCCTGGAGGGCATCTCGGTCCCCCTTTTTCTCCACAGGATCTGCGGACGTGTCTGTTACTTCCACAGTAAGTGAAGAACTGCTTTTCTTTTTCTTCCTTTTTGATTTGGATGACACCGTCCCTTCAGGGATACTGGGGTCTCCATCTTCATTTGAAGTTTTAGCAGCGTCACTGGATCCACCCGGCTTTTCTTGCAACTGTAATAGCTGTCGGAAATATTCGGTGATCCACTGCTCCCGCTCTGTCTCCTGCTGATCATATTCGTCATCGTTTTCTGTTCGTGCCGAGTTCAGGCACCCCACAATTCTTGGGGTGTTTTGTGGGTGTGACTCGGCTCGGGTTCCCCGTAAGAGATGTCTTCCTCTTTATTGGACTGGAAGGGCCACTCTTCAGTGAGGTAGGGTTCATTACAGGAATGCTGCATCTTGTCCTCCATTTTTAGGCTATCAGGTGTCATTTTCTTCCTGACCTCAGGAGGCGCTATTGCAGCTGTTGCCACTGTATTTGCTAGAACCCCCAATTGTGATAGTCCTACAGATGGGCATATTTTGCTTGTAGAGGTCATGGCTCTCACAGGCATCTGTATATTTTTCTTTCTTGGCTAATTTTTGATTTCAATATCAGCAGTACTGTGCATGCATTTTCTCTTATCAGGTATACAAGATTGTGCAGTTGCTAGGTAAAAAAGTCTATTTGCTATACACCATTTATTTGCTAAGTGAAATCCCTCCTCTTCAGCAACAGAATTTGGTTTTCTGCCTGAGTTCAGTAATTTTCAGTCTCATCTTTAGGTATTATGGCATTCACACTTTACACTTTGGGTGTCTGTTTTGCTCCCAAGATAATAGGCATACTTTTTTACATGCAGAAAAAAAAAACATTCTTTGCAGTGGACTCAACACTCAGCAATTGGCTTTGAAAAAACTTTTTCTTTATAGGGCAATTTTACACTCAGCATTTGTTTGCTAAAAAAAACCCTGCTTCAGCACAGTCTTTGTATCAATTTTCACACTTTTCTGCATATACTCCATTCACAGATGGTAGCCCTATGCGGTGTGGCAACCTTTATTTGCAAAATCAGTACCACTCGTGGGTCACCATCTGTTTTCACTGCTTCAGCGAAACTTTTGAAAACAAGAAAAACCTATCCCTTTTTAAGGTCTGACTCACTTCTTGAACCCTGACTATGGCTAGAAGGCAAAATCCCTATTTCAATGACCGTATTACACTTTGTGATAGGTAATTAAATGTTTACCTGCTTCAGCAGTCTCTTGGGATTGGGGAAAAGAGTCCATCTGTGGTTTTGTAAGTTTCAATGCAGTGTAAGTTTCAGTGGTGTGTGTCCCTTTAAATCTGATCTCTGTTGCATGAGGGTTTTTTTTTTTTTTTTCCAAGTTGTTTAGACTGTTTGTAGGCAAAAAAACATAACAAAAAATTTCACATAAAAACTCCGGTCCTTTTTAACTACAAGGACACCTCTAATCCCACTTCTGACACCATAATGTGGACGAACGTTCACAGAGGTACGCAATTAGGAGGCTTTATAACGTGAAATTATAATAGGCTTTATTGTGCCTGTTCCTTTTCATCAGGAAAATTATCAAAACACAGGGGGGGGGGGAACAAAGCTTCCATTCACTTGGGAGTAATTCTAGTGAAAACACTATGCAACCAATTCACATCTCCCTAGTCAAGCATTTCTCCCCAGCCCCAAACATAGCATGAAAATAAGCAGATACAGTATAAGCAGTCTCTTAATAATGAAAGTCTTATCTGTTTATCAGCTGTAGAGTAAGCTTCTCTGCTCTCCTGGAACCACACTGAGCGTGCACAGAAAATCAGCATCCAGGTTTAGAAGTCTTATTTGGGCCTTGTGTCTTGAAAGCAGCTCTGCTAACTTTGGCAGAGCTCAAACAAGTGTGTCTCCAAGTTCAGCTCAGGTGTCAGCTAAAGAGTTCTCACTTCCTGTTTGAACAGACAGGCTTTTGTAAGCCATCTCAATCAGGCAGGTGGTGTTTAGTAATTAACTACCAGAAGTTAACTGCTAGATTAAAGGCACATTACTGAACAGGGATAAGTCCCCTGTTACACTGCCTATGACTTTCTCTGCGCATGCGTCAGGATTACCAGTTGCTCTGAATGAGTTAAATCATCCATTCATTGCCATGACTACCTCTTGCTTTAAATAGCCCACGTCAACAGCACGTAGGCACCTTTGAAAACGTACGTCAGGTGATCTGACGGGATGACGTCACTTCAAGGCACCGGTGGACTCATGTAGATATCCACGCACCATGTCGGAGCTGTTTCCCTCCATACACGGGCTTCACAGCACTACTATTTCATCACTACACTAAGCTAAGTTCCGTTTGTAGCTTTCCTTTCTATACTATGTGCGATCATGTGTATTATTACATCTTAAGGAGATTCTCTCTAGCTACTCACTAGTGTAGTTGAAGCTGTTTGTGACCAGGTGCTAATATGACATCTCCAATGTATCGACACACGGCTTAGTTTCTTTGTAATTTTCCCCTACCTACAGCGTGTCAATGTATGCACACTTGTTTTGATACAGGGTTTTTTTTAACTGACTTGCAACACTTGTTACCAGCCAGTTATGCTTATTGTGGCTATCTTCCATGCAGCCTGTCATTTTTTACTAGAGTCAGGACACTCTTTATATAGTTGGTTTTATTCCATCATTATATTTGTCTGTCCTTAGCATGTGGATTCAGAGCATCCACATTTGATTCAGCCTCACTTACTATGTGTTATTGCTGTTTTTACCATTCTATGACGCTGGCTGACTTATGTGAGACATACCACTATTGTGATCCTTATATAATAATCCTGTATATATGTTGTTCATTATACCTATTATTGCTCAACTTTCAGAGGTTATTTTAAGAGGCTATAACTGGATACGGTCTTTTGAACCGTGCCTCTGGGCTATACTGATGCATACTTTATGCCAGCCCTGTTTAAGATTTCATTTATGTTTATTTATGTATGTGTATGTCTTCATTTCATTAGATTAGTGTTTCTTTTCCCCACCGATTTATGTCCGTTTAGTGACTTTATGTTCGTCTGTTATAATTTCCTAGTATTTTGACACACTAGTTTATGTGTTAGGTCTACCTATATGGTATAGACTTTTTTTTGTCCCTATTGTTTCTTTGGTATCAGTGCTGGTATTTGGTAATATTTCACCTTACCAGTTTATCAGTAATTAGTAGTGAGATACTTAGTGTCATTACTTTTCTCCATAGGAACAAATTTATGGACACAATTTAGCCCCTCTTTGGCTTCCAATGGACTAAAGTTGTCTTAGGTACTCTTCTACATGATATATATGTTTGAAGTTTCAATTGATACTGTATGTCTTTAGGGAGTGGTCTTGGACCTTGTTACCACATCCCTCTTTACAATCTTTTTTATCATTATATATATTAAATAGTCATATTTTATGTGTTTCCATCATTTCCATTTATCATTTTGAGTGCATTCATTGGGGTATCTTTTTGTTTAGCTTATCCAGTCCTCTGTCCCTAATTGCACCTTATGACTTTCTACTTTATTATTTTTGTCCCTGGCCAGCTGATGCGGGGGCTCCCTCCCTCTCTCCCCTTTTCCCTTCTTTACATCAGACAGTTTCAGTGCAAGCCTGCCCCTGACGAAGTGGCCGAGAGCTATGAAACGCGTAGGGTGGCTTGCACTCAGCTGTAACAGGTCTTTACTTCCGGCACCCTGCCACACTATTAGCCAAAAGGCTGAGAGAAAGGAGCTACACTTGGGACTCTGATAAGTGAGATTGTGTCCTCCTGTAATATTTGAGAGACTGATGCTTGTAGGTCTCTCAAATGGTTTTCATATGCATCCAACCCTGGTATTGCAATAGACAGAGGAACGGAGGTGAAGAGCCTCTCTGAAGCAGTGCAAGGCGCTGTACGCCATTCATTAGTCCTAGCTGATATAATTTGGCAATCTGTGAAGGAGAACTTGGCTGGTGAGAGATGCGGTTTACATCTTTTCTTTTTGGAGATCCAGGTGACTATGACTGCAAACAGTTACATCCAAGTGAACCTTGGGTTATGCTCAGCAATGAGAGAAAGGGAAAGCCCAGTATAAGAAGGGCAGATAGCCAATCCCAAGACAGGAGTGTGTGGGAATTCCTCCAATTCCAGAGCAGATAGACAGAGCTGCAGTGATTGCAAGCACAGGTGATAGTGCTTGCAAATCCAAGGGAATGTTTGTCTGAGAGCTCACCAACTCTGCAAGAGTGAGCTCCAGCCAAAACCGGGAAGGGATTCCTTACAGAAATAGATGGATGGATAGAGGTGAAGATTCTCTCTCAAGCAGCGAAGGCGCTGAGCTACATTCATTCTCCTAGTTGATATCATTTGGCAATCTGTGAAGAAGAAGGCTGGTGAGAGATGCGGTTTACATCTTTTCCGTTTGGAGATCCAGCTGACTGCGGTTGCCTAATAAGCTTCACCAGCATCTGCTTTAAAGGATTTCTGCCTAGACGCACCTACAGTACTTCAAATTTGGCATCAAAAACTGTAGTCACAGACGCCGGACAAGCGGTCTCACAGGTATTCTGTTCTAGTGTTTTGTCTCTAGGATCCCAAAGGAGATAGAGTGATACTCATTGCTTTCATTACATATAAGAACAGCTGATCTTTGTTCAGGCTACTGTATGTGATTTGACTACCTATTCATATCCATTCGATCCTGGATTCAAAAGGCATGCAAGAGCTCTATTAACATCCGTTTATTCACATTCATAAGTGAAATATTCAGAGACTCAGTGTTTGTATTTCTTGCTCCATCCTTTGATCTATGTTGGACATTATTGGAATTTTACTTATCATACAATTTGAGACATTTCTGGCAGCAAACATATACAGTACACTGTGTGTTTTTATTGTGTTTTTTTAACTTTAACTTGCTCCAATTTATTTGTTAGCAGTAAAATGCTTGTATTTTGAATATTGGATTTTGGACGCTCTTTTAGCTTTTTATGTTCCCCTGAAACAGGGCTACTTTCCACAACAACCTGTTGCACTTTCGCAGGGAGAACAGGTGCAGGAACATACGATTCTTCAGGCATGCTTTCAACCGGGGTTGAAGCAAACCCAGTACTTTGCATAATCTGGCACCTGGTACCAGCAGGAACATTCACTGGTACATCAGCCCCTGAAAAGGATCTTCTGCCCGCACTGAATAGTGAGCCTAAAACAGTTGATTTAGTCATCCTCAAAGAAGGGGCATGGGCAGAGCCCCTCCTGCCCTGGCTGACCCTGCCCCAGCTCAATATATCAAAATAAAAACAAATGAAACAAATTTAAAAACTAAGAAAATAATATTAATAGAAAATAATATTTGGCAAAAAAAATAAAAAATTATATATATTTATATATATATATTTGTGTGTCTGTGTCTGTGTTGAGTTTGAGTGACTGTGTGTGTGTGTATTTCTCGTGTTCTCTCTCTCTCTCTCTCTCTCTCTCTCTCTCTCTAAGTGCTGCGCGGCATGATGTAGTTCCATTTGTGATTTTTAATGAAGGATTAATATATCTGCAGTTTTTTAAAAGTTCCTATGGCGAATTAATCAACGAATCAATTAACATTAATCCCGGGTTAATTTAAAACCACACAACTGAGCCACCTAGGGGGATTTTCAGTAATCCATATGGATTAAATTTGGAACAATCTCTGTGGATTTTACACTGCAGAACAAGAGAAAATCCAGGGAACGGATTTGGTCTGTTCTGCCCATCTCTACTTGTAAGGATGCTGAGGCTATCTCGCCACCCGTGAGGTGGGTCTGCATTCATGTGTCTTGCAGGCTTATGATGCTTTGGCCAAAGGTTAAACTAAATGACCCTTTTTCAAGAGAATATATAGTTATTTTACTGTGTATTTTTGTCATATTGGAAGTGGCATTGGGCTTCTCTGTCGCTTGTCGTATGCATACAGCAGCGGTGCGCAAACTGGGGGGCGCTGACGATTACAGATGGCCCGCGCTATTCCCCCAAGGTATTTAAATTAATGCCGGGGATCGCATGAGGCCTCTGCAACTGCACTTACCTTCTCTTCGGCGATGCGTCGCCATAGCAACATGGCGTCAAATGACGCAGCGGGGTCACGTGACCCCACGTTGACATGGCAACGTGACATCACGTGACCCTACAGCGTCATTTAACGCCGGAGAGGAGGTAAGGGAGGGGGGGTGCGAGCAGGGAGGGATGCAGGAAGTGGGGCGCACGCGGGAAAGATTGTGCACCGCTGGTATACAGTATACAAGCTTTTTTCATTGCACTCTGGTGCCAGTTTGCCGTGAAATTACTGCAACAAAACTGCTGAAGCACTGAGCACCATACATGCGAGAACCACTGAGGAAGCTCACTGTGAAACGTGTAGGGTGAATAATAGTGAGGATCTGTGTGCAGTCTGGACACCTGAAGGAGATCTATCCTGCTCCCAGACGTGACATTACAACACAGAAGATCGCGTGTGAAGACCGTCGGAGTGAGGCGTCGGCATCACATCAGAGTTCTATGTTTTGTTTAGTTTGACCCATTGAGCGGTCTAAAAGCGATTTTTACCAGTGGAATATGCGAGTTTACTTCCACCTTTTTACTGTATCTATGCACAAGATAAACGTTATTCTACTATTTGCTGCTTCTAGTCTCTATTGTATACACCTGGGAAGTCTTTTTTACATATTGAAGACTCTTGGCAGATACAGAGTTCCTCCCACATAATATGATCATGCTTTTTTAAAGATGGATACCATGAGAGTGGACTTAACCCTTTCCCTAAACTTCTCAATTTTATTTGTTTGCCTATTCCGCTGGTGTTTGCTGTTTTGCACCACACAATGAAGCCTTACAAAGCACACAGCAGAATACACATGGGGAAATAAACTGTGTTACAGAGAAACAAAGTACCGTATACACTTGGCAGTCATTTTGGCTACTAGGATGTGCAATGCAGAAGTTCGTGGGTGGCGGTGCAGCTGCCTTGGAAGAAAGCGTGGGACCAAAATTGCAAATTATTGGGTACAAAAATGTTTATTGGCGCATAACAGCACAGCAAGTACTGTGACGCGTTTCAGCAGCAAAGGGCCTTTGTCAAAGAGTAAAGTATAAACATCTGGTTTAAATACCCACAGTTCCTTCCTTCCACAATGACGTGGAGAGTGTGGGAGGGAGAGGAGGAGGGGAAGGAGAGGAGGAGGAGAGGGAGAGAGATTTGACTGCACACCACTGTGAGATACAACTTTACAAATAAATGTAAAGTAAAACATCTATCACTAAATATATGAAAAGATTTGTGGGGGTAGGTATGGTGTAGGGAATGCCTCTAACTTTATTGTTATATTGGCATTTATAATTATGCTACTGGCAGTGAGACATTCACATACAGTATTGGGCCATTCACACATTTGCCATGGTGTACAGTAGGAAACTCCTCCAGCAGCAGCAGCAAGAAGCAGAGCGGAGCACAGCCATAAAGTAAATAGGGCTAGACCGATGTGGTGACTAAAAGGTTTATTGAGCAGACATGTGCAGCTGATGGATCCTCTGACGC
Organism: Ascaphus truei; assembly: GCF_040206685.1. Taxonomy (NCBI): domain Eukaryota; kingdom Metazoa; phylum Chordata; class Amphibia; order Anura; family Ascaphidae; genus Ascaphus; species Ascaphus truei. The sequence goes on from NC_134489.1 coordinate 7,119,291, forward strand.
GTTTCAGCCCTCAGGCCTTTGTCAAAGAGTGATCCATCAGTTGTGGGAGGAACATAGTTATAGGCAGAGTCAACGCAAAACACCTTCACCAGGTAGAAATCAGGTGAGGTGGGTGACTTGTCTAATCACTACATAACAGCCACTTGTTAAAAACAAGGTTAAAAACAATGCCAAGAGATACGGTACAATGTGTAAGGAGACAAATCAATACATGTTATATATATAATAAGATACTCCCAGCAACAAAAGAAATATAATCATAAGCAAAAGCAGATATACATATGTCTGATACAATATTGAATAATACAATTAATAGCAAGTGGACATCCCTGTTGAGGATGGGTGATCCGTGGCAACAACATTTTGTAACAACAACATATTTGTAACAGCAACTTTCAATGGTCTGACAATGATGACGGGAAAAAGGGGGAAAAAGGGGGAGGGGAAGGGGGAGGAAGAGGGGTGGAAAGTGGGATGGGATAGGTACAGTAAAGCAAAGATATATAAATAAAAATATTTAATCATGAAGAAAATGTTGCAGTTCCCAGTCAACATTGAGACCATGTGGCTGGAGAGTGTTTAGAGAAAAAATCATTTGCATCTCCATTTGTTTAACCTATTTAATCTATCCCCACCTCTGATGTGTGCAGGGATATGTGCAATACCAAAGAATCTGAAGTTCTTTAAACCGCCTGATGAGCATAAAGTAAAATGTTTGGATACTGGATGGGAGAGATCCTTAATTTTAATCAGTCTAATGTGTTCAGATATTCTTATGTGTAGTGGGCGGATGGTTCTGCCAACATATTTAGCATTGCAACCACATACAATTACATACACAACGTAGCTCGTGTGACAGTTTATAAATGTTGAAATTCTGTATTTGTTGTCAGTTGAAACAGTATTAACCTTTTTTGTAGGTAATGCATGTTGACAGCACTTACAGTACAATAGCCGCATTTAAAGAACCCTGTAGGTATATTCCTAACCCTAGATTGAGATTGTGACTGAAAGAGGCTTTTGGAAAGGGATGTGGCCAAAGTATTGGCCCTCCTAAATGCAAATCTTGGTCTCTGAATAAAAGGCTCCAAATCAGGATCTAGTTTCAATACATTCCAATGTTTGGATATGATGCGTTGAATTTGTGATGCCTGTCTGCTGAACTTGGTGATGAATAAAGGATTATCTTGAAACTTGTTGTGTGTCTTTGATTGTTTTTTATTACCTTTTATTAAAGTTGTCCTATCAGAACATTCAGCATAAGTAAAGTAAAGGCCTGGTCTATATCTTTCTTAGAGTACCCTCTATCTACAAACTTCGAACTTAGGTTATGTGAATGTTGGAGAAAATTATCATGGTCTGAGCATAATCTTTTATAGCGCAGAAATTGTCCCTTTGGAATCCCACGGATCAGGGAAACTACACACAAGAATATCTGAACACATTAGACTGATTAAAATTAAGGATCTCTCCCATCCAGTATCCAAACATTTTACTTTATGCTCATCAGGCGGTTTAAAGAACTTCAGATTCTTTGGTATTGCACATATCCCTACACACATCAGAGGTGGGGATAGATTAAATAGGTTAAACAAAATGGAGATGCAAATGATTTTTTCTCTAAACACTCTCCAGCCACATGGTCTCAATGTTGACTGGGAACTGCAACATTTTCTTCATGATTAAATATTTTTATTTATATATCTTTGCTTTACTGTACCTATCCCATCCCACTTTCCACCCCTCTTCCCCCCCTCTCTCCCCTCCCCCTTTTTCCCCCCCTTTTTCCCGTCATCATTGTCAGACCATTGAAAGTTGCTGTTACAAATGTTGTTGCCACGGATCACCCATCCTCAACAGGGATGTCCACTTGCTATTAATTGTATTATCAATATTGTATCAGACATATGTATATCTGCTTTTGCTTATGATTATATTTCTTTTGTTGCTGGGAGTATCTTATTATATATATAACATGTATTGATTTGTCTCCTTACACATTGTACCGTATCTCTTGGCATTGTTTTTAACCTTGTTTTTAACAAGTGGCTGTTATGTAGTGATTAGACAAGTCACCCACCTCACCTGATTTCTACCTGGTGAAGGTGTTTTGCGTTGACTCTGCCTATAACTATGTTCCTCCCACAACTGATGGATCACTCTTTGACAAAGGCCTGAGGGCTGAAACGCGTCAGAGGATCCATCAGCTGCACATGTCTGCTCAATAAACCTTTTAGTCACCACATCGGTCTAGCCCTATTTACTTTACGGCTGTGCTCCGCTCTGCTTCTTGCTGCTGCTGGAGGAGTTTCCTGTTGTTTCCCTGCTGGATCGCACGCCGGGCAGTTGCTGCTTCCGGACGAGATCACCGCCGGTCACATGACCGCCCCACGTGACATCGCAGTCACAGGAGGGTTGGCGGTGCAACGCTGAAGATACAGAGGATCGAGTCACGGCGTTTTTACCTCTCCTAACCGTGAGTGTTTGCAACGAGTTGGTGCCCAGAGCTGGGCCAGTTGCTATATTGGTATATACATACTCAGAGGTCACGCCTAACTGCCAAACATCCTGATAGAGTGAATTTACATGCAGCAACTGCCACTTTCCTTCTGATGCCCCTGATGGGATAACTAGTTTACCAGTTTTTACTATGGTGTACAGTAGGTAATCCTCTAGAAATCCTGCTGGTCACTTGTCAGTAGAAAAGGCGTAGAGCTAATCGCACACTATCCCTTGGATTCATACCCCCACACATCATGTTATATATTTAATAATATATGTTTTACTTTATAAATAAATGTTATGTTTTATTCACAGTGGTGTGTAGTCAAAGTGAATTTCTTTGAAGTGACTTACAGTACCTCGTAGTCCCCCATGTTTGTGTTCTTGTAATAATATTAGTTGTATTAGTGATATTATTGTTCTTTATTATTGTCAACATTTAGCATACAACCGTACTGATATATTTGTGTATTTTGATAATTTATGGCCCGAACTAAGTATTATGAAATATGATCAGGCCCGCCATATGAAGTGAGTTTGACACAACTGGGTTAAATGGTCAGTACTATGTAGGTCCAAAGTGAACAAAATATAGTGACATGTTTAATGGGTTAAAAGCTCACTTAAATGCAATATGGATTTCCCCCTTTAATTTATCGTACATGATGCTTATTGTGGGTTAACTAATATTTTATATTCCATATGCTCTCTTTTAGGGTACCATCGTGTCCCCTCTGTTGTCCTCTGTCCTAAAGGATCCAAAACACTTTAAGAACCCAGGAATATTTGACCCTGGACACTTTTTGGATGAAAACGGCTCTTTCAAAAGGAATGACTCCTTCCTGCCATTCTCTATAGGTGAGAGAGAAAGAGAGAGAGTGAGACAGAGCGCGCGAGAGAGAGCTAGCTTGCGCTTGTAAGCCTCTCTTCTCTATGTTCTACACCACATTTCTCATTTCATTCTCCCATATTACTTTTTGTCACTGTTTTTTTTTTATATCTGTTGGATTCCAGTTGAGTACCGTCTTCGTTCATCCAACAATAGTCTTTAATTCTTGAGATATTTTCGGCACATTGCCATTTTAATTTATGATGTCACCGACTTTTGTTTGCTTTCAAAACCCATTCATTCATTTTCCTGTCTCTATGGTAACACATAGAATACTGTACATCTCTCAATACTTTGAATCTTCTTAATTATCTTTGTATTTAGGGGCCAACACATCTATACAGTATGTGAACACAAGCAGAATACACTGGTCAAACACTTTTCTCTTGAGACTCAGTGGAGAATTTCCTTGAAATATTGTCTTGTTTTTTCCAAACGCGCTCCATTCTATTTTTATTCTCCTTTTGATTTACAGTGATTCAAAACACTCCCATCATTGATACTTCCTTACTAAATGAAACAGTTTTCAACTTATTTTAGTACTATTCAATTTATTTTGATCAGTGTTGAGTTGACACATTTGTTGAACATCACTTTGGGTCTTGTTGAGATTAATATTGTGGACCACCTTCTTACTTGGTACAGAGAGTTCTCTGATTTGTTGCTGGAAATCTTCTGAACTTTTGGCAAAAGTAAAAAAAAAATACTAAAGTATTTACTGTTGATTTTCATTAATTTTTCTTCCCATTTCTTGAACATTACTGTTAGTATTCCCTATAATATCAATTATTCAATATTTTAATACTTTCTCTGTAAATATATATAAATACTTTCTCTGTAAATATATCATACTTAATTCAGTCTGGTCTGCGTTTTGTAGGCTCGACATAATGTTACGCCAGCGCTGCCCGCAGACCAGACCCGTCCCCTGTGCTGAGGTGGGATGTAGGGAAACACGCACCCGCAGCAAAGGGAGCGCGTCCGGAGTGTGGTGTTAGTGTTGCCAGGCCAGGTATAGTAAGGAAGACAATACTTGCCGGTACCGGTAGTAGAAGAAGAGTAGTTATTGCCATTGCCAAGGTCAGGGATTGGAGAGTTGCGGAAGGTCGAAGGTATAAGCCGTTTTTCAGGGATGCCAGAAGTCACGAAGTCCAAGTAGAGCCGAAGTCGAGAGCCAGAGGGGGTAGTCATCCAATCCGCGTCATTACCTGAGGAATCACTGAGAGAGTAGTCAAATGCTTCCATACAGAACTATGTCGAGCGACGAGTGATGGGAAGCACAGGCATAATAAGGCTGGGCAGGCCAATGGGAAAAGGGGGCAGGCCTGGAGGACTGCAAGGAGTCCTCCCTGATAGGAGAGAGGTGTTACCGCCCAGCTGAGTGTAGTCATTGATTTGCATGGAACTGTGTGATGCTTGGGGGCGACTCCTCACTGCAGGAGCAGTGGTTAAAAGTGCTCTGTTAGGCGTGTGCTCTGTAAGCTGGGAATGCATGCGCATAACGTCTGGGGCTGGCGTGCGTGTGTGCGTGGGTTCGGTGACTGACGCGCGTATGCGCATGGGGTCAGTGACAGACGCACGTGTGCGCATAGAGCGCGAAGCTGGAGACACGCAGAGGCTGCAGTTCAACAGGCACCTCTTCGGTTGGTGCAATCCTGTGATGGCGAGGAGCCAGAGTGCCAGTGGCAGACAACGGAGGTATGTGGGAATTGCGCCGCAGACGCTTGGACGCCTGAGTACCGACGGGAGGTGAATAATGGTGGCGCTGACGGCGCTGAGACACCAGATTCCTCAGGTACCCCCCCCTTCAGGAACGGCCTCAGGATGTCCTTAAATAGTTTGTTCGGAAACTTCTTCCTGAAAGTCTTCAGAAGAACCGGAGCGTGGATATCACGAAGTGGAACCCAAGAACTTTCTTCTGGGCCGAAACCCTTCCAGTGCACGAGGAACTGCAGTTGACCCCTGGATATGCGAGAATCAAACAGGGACTGGACGTCATATTCTTCCCTATTCTGGGTAATAACCGGATCAGGCCTACGGTTATGGTTGGGGAAGAAATGACTGGATACGAAGGCTTGAGTAGAGATGCGTGAAACACGTTTGGTATTTTCATGCTGTCGGGAAGTTGAAGCCGGAATGCTACCGGATTAATCTGTTCAATTATCAGAAAAGGGCCCAGGAACCTATGCGCCAATTTTGGGGAAGGTACCTCAAATAAATGTTTCTTGAGGACAGCCATACCATATTGTATTGTATTGTATTGTATGTCTTTATTTATATAGCGCCATTAATGTACATAGTGCTTCACAGTAGTAATACATGGGGTAATCAAATAAATAGCAGATAATATAAATAACAGATCATGGGAATAAGTGCTTTAGACATAAAAGTAACATTTCGGAAGAGGAGTCCCTGCCCCGAGGAGCTTACAGTCTAATTGGTAGGTAGAACGTACAGAGACAGTAGGAGGGAGTTCTGGTAAGTGCGTCTGCAGGGGGCCAAGCTTTATGTATCGTGTTCAGAATATCCACAGTGCTATTCATATGCTTCTTTAAGCAAGTGTGTCTTAAGGTGGGTCTTAAAGGTGGATAGAGAGGGTGCTAGTCGGGTACTGAGGGGAAGGGCATTCCAGAGGTGTGGGGCAGAAAGTGAGAAAGGTTTAAGGCGGGAGAGGGCTTTAGATACAAAGGGGGTAGAAAGAAGACATCCTTGAGAAGAACGCAAGAGTCTGGATGGTGCATAACGAGAAATTAGGGATGAGATGTAAGGACGGGCAGAAGAGTGTAAAGCTTTAAAAGTGAGGAGAAGAATGGAGTGTGAGATGCGGGATTTGATCGGAAGCCAGGAGAGGGTTTTCATGAGGGGAGATGCTGAGACAGATCTAGGAAAGAGTAGAGTGATTCTGGCAGCAGCGTTTAGGATAGATTGTAGGGGAGACAGGTGAGAGGCAGGAAGGCCGGACAGCAGGAGGTTACAGTAATCAAGACGGGAGAGAATGAGGGCCTGAGTCAGAGTTTTAGCAGTCGAGCAACAGAGGAAAGGGCGTATCTTTGTTATATTGCGGAGGAAAAAGCGACAAGTTTTAGAAATGTTTTGAATGTGAGGGGCGAATGTGAGAGAGGAGTCGAGTGTGACCCCTAGGCAGCGTGCTTGGGCTACTGGGTGAATGATTGTAGTTCCAACAGTAATGTGGAAGGAGGTAGTAGGGCCAGGTTTGGGAGGAAGTATGACTAGTATGACTAGTGCCATTTTAATGGCCAGTAACTCTCTGTTCTCCACGTCGTAGTTCCTCTCCGCTGAGGTAAATTTCTTCGAAAAGAATGCGCAGGGATGCAATTTTTCTAGGGGTGAAGGTCTCTGGGATAGAATGGCACCGGCACCAGAATCAGAAGCGTACACCTCCAACACGAAAGGGAGATCAGTGTTGGGGTGATGGAGAACCGGTGCGGATACAAAAGCCTCCTTAAGAGTGTTGAAGGCGGTATTGGCCTCTGGTGACCAAACCGATGGATCGACCCCTTCTTCGTAAGGGCTGTGATGGGTGCAACAATTCTGGAGAAATCACGGATAAACTTGCGGTAGTAGTTCGCAAATCCCAGGAAGCGCTGGACGGATTTAAGAGAGTCGGGTCTAGGCCAGTTAGTAACGGCTCTTAATTATGTCTGGATCCATCATGAAATCATCGCTGGAAATAATGTAGCCTAGAAACTGGGTCGAAGTCTGATGGAAGGTACATTTCTCCATCTTGGCATAAAATCGATATTCACGAAGGCGAGAGAGCACGTAAGATGTATGAAAGATGTGGTCCTGTAAATCCTTCGAAAAAATCAGGATATCATCCAGATAAAGTGTGCCGCTTGCCGAGGCAGGCGAAGGAGACCCCTATACAACTAGCACTCAAGGAAAAAATGAATAAACAAAATTCCTAACGGGTGTATACAGGTGAAAGTGCTCACAAAAACACACAACACTAAAGTTTAATGGTTAAAATAGTATTAAATCCAAATAATAAATTAATATATACCACCGCCTAGGTAGATGGGGTGGAGGAAGGAACAGTGAGGCTCTGGCATACGCAGGTTCAGGGAGTCCATTCACATAGTGTGACAATGGTATTGCTATATATCTATATACCAAAATCAGAGGAGCGCAGTGTATGAATAGAGGCACTGCTGCTCAGATGTACAGTGAGGGCATAGGTCTCAATAGCTAATATATATATATATAGCTCAATAGTAAAAAGTATATACACAGTATACAATATATTGTATATATTATTATATAGTGCAGGTAGATGCCTCTACAAACAGATAGAATGAATAAATCTACTTTGATTGACATCTAGTTTGTAGAGGGAGTGTCCGATGGTGGTTCACACATATATAGCTGACATAGGTAATTCCTGCCAAATTCAAAGCACATAGTATTAAAGCGGACACTGCACTGTAGATACACAGGATGAGGAGCTCTGTTTTAGCCATGTTGAGTTTAAGGCGGCGGAGGGCCATCCAGGATGATATAGCAGAGAGACATTCAGAAACTTTGGTTTGTACAGCAGGTGTAAGGACAGGTGTTGAAAAGTATATTTGTGTGTCGTCGGCATAGAGGTGATATTTAAACCCAAAAGATGTTATTAGGTCACCTAGAGAGAGTGTGTACCCCTGGCTTGTATCTGGGTGCCGGACGGCGGTGGCGATCCGCCTGATGTTTGGCCCGTTGAGAGGCTGTAAGAAGAGCAGACTGAATCTTGGACCATGCTGATTGCAGAGATGTCCATAGCCTTAGTTTCAGGAAGAGACAGAGGATAAGTCTTGGACTTGGGTAACGTGTAACCAGGAATCAGGTCAATAGGACAGACATATGACCTGTGTGGGGGTAGAAGGTCAGATTGTACCTTATTAAATACGTCCAGAAACTGGTGGTAAACCGTAGGGAGGTTCGTCTCAGGAACGGTGGTATTCGCTAGGAGTCGCTGTGGTTCGCCTGACCTTGGTTCCCAAGTGATGGGATTGGTGGATGCCCAATTGATCCGTGGGTTTTGTAGTTGCAACCATGGCAATCCTAGGGTTATGGGTGTTCCAGGAGCCTGGATTACATCAAGGGTCAGGGTCTCCTTGTGATTATCGGAGGAAAGTACAACCGGAACTGTCTCTAATGAGATAAATGCCGGCGTGAGTGGATGCCCATCAATTCCGACCAAGGCGATGGGAACTTTTTCTCCACGAGCGGTATCTGGTAGTGTTTGGCGAACTCTTGATCCACGAAATTGCCTCCGGCTCCGGAGTCTATGAAGGCTACTGTGGAGACACGGAACTTACGGCCTGAGAGGCACACGGGCATAGTGAGTTTCTTAGGGAATCCTTTTTGGGGAAGTGAACGAGGAGACATAACAGCCAGGGAGAGCCCCTTCATACTCACTGGGTGTTCCCGTTTTCCAGAGATGGAGGACATTCCTGGGTCAGATGTTTTTGCAGGTCCACAATAATAGCACAATTCCCCGGCGCGGCGGAATTGCCGTATTGATGTGCGAAACCCGTTGAAACCCCAACTGCATCGGTTCGGACGACTCCAAGGAAGAACGGGGCGGCGTAGTGGACCTGGGGACTGTAGTATTGCTGAGAGAGGGAGACGAAGAGGTTACTGAGCAAGTGCGCTGGCGCTCTGTGCGGCGTACCTGAATACGTTGGTCCACTCTAATCGCCAGAGTGATGAGATCCTCCAAAAGACCTGGCCTGGGTTGGAGAGCAAGTATATCCTTGATGCTGTCTGACAGTCCTTGCCAGAATATGGCGACGTAGGCCTCCTGTTCCCAGTTGGTCTCTGCTGCAAGGGTCCGGAACTCTATGGCGTATTCAACCACCAGTCTTCGCCCTTGAGTAATCTGTAAGAGAGAAGAAGACGCCACCTCCCGACGTGCGGGGGAATCAAACACCTGCCTGAATTCCGTCTTGAAGGCTGAGTAATTCTGGACAAGGTCATCTCGCAGCTCCCAGATGGGGGAGGCCCATGCCAGTGCGCTACCCGTCAACAGATTATAAATGTAGGCCACCTTCTTTCGGCCAGTAGAAAACTGGTGGGGGGCCATTTCAAACTGTACCTCACATTGATTAATGAAGCCCCGAAAATTTTGAGATTCACCTGTGTAAGGTTTGGGGTTAGGAATCCTCATATCGGAGGAGCATGTGGTAGCTACCCCGGCAACCTGAGTGGAGGTTGTGGGCGCAGAGGCGTCGGGTGCCTGAACCGACAGTGCGGCTAGTTGTTGTGTTAGCGCCACAATTTGATCAGCCATGACTAGATTCTGCTGAAGCAGATCATGGAAATCATACCTAATTCAGTCTGGTCTGCGTTTTGTGGGCTCGACATAATGTTACGCCGGTGCTGCCCGCAGACCAGACCCGTCCCCTGTGCTGAGGTGGGAGGTAGGGAAACACGCACCCGCAGCAAAGGGAGCGCGTCCGGAGTGTGGTGTTAGTGTTGCCAGGCCAGGTATAGTAAGGAAGACAATACTTGCCGGTACCGGTAGTAGAGGAAGAGTAGTTATTGCCGTTGCCAAGATCAGGGATTGGAGAGTTGCGGAAGGTCGAAGGTATAAGCCGTGTTTCAGGGATGCCAGAAGTCACGAAGTCCAAGTAGAGCTGAAGTCGAGAGCCAGAGGGGGTAATCGTCCAATCCGCGTCAATACCTGAGGAATCACTGAGAGAGTAGCCAAATGCTTCCATACAGAACTATGTCAAGCGACGAGTGATGGGAAGCACAGGCATAATAAGGCTGGGCAGGCCAATGGAAAAAGGGGGCAGGCCTTGAGGACTGCAAGGAGTCCTCCCTGATAGGAGGGAGGTGTTACAGCCCAGCTGCGTGTAGTCATTGATTTGCATGGAACTGTGTGATGCTTGGGGGCGACGCCTCACTGCAGGAGCAGTGGTTAAAAGTGCTCTGTTAGGCATGTGCTCTGTTAGCTGGGAATGCATGCGCATAATGTCTGGGGCTGGCGTGCGTGTGTGCGTGGATTTGGTGACTGACGTGCGTATGCGCATGGGGTCAGTGACAGACGCACATGTGCGCATAGAGCGCGGAGCTGGAGACACACGCAGAGGCTGCGGTTCAACAGGCACCTCTTCGGTTGGTGCAATCCTGTGATGGCGAGGAGCCAGAGTGCCAGTGGCAGACAACGGAGGTATGTGGGAATTGCGCTGCAGACGCTTGGACGCCTGAGTACCGACGGGAGGAGAATAATTGTCGCGCTGACGGCGCTGAGAAACCAGATTCCTTACACCAGGTACCTCATTCCCACAATGTTATGTTGGAGTGGAGGTGTTCTCTACCTGTCTTCTTGGTAAGGGGGAATTCCGATGTCTCCCGTCTGAAGCTTGAGAGTCAGATCTGGAAGAAAGCAGTATAGGTTATTTTGGTGTAGGTATAGGGCAGTTATGATAAGACAGAGGGGAAAGAGACAGAGAGGGGAGCGAGACAAAGAGGGGAGAGAGACGGAGAGAGACGGAGAGAGACGGAGAGAGACGGAGAAGGAGACAGGGAGAGGTAGACAGGGAGAGGTAGACAGGGAGAGGTAGACAGGGAGAGGTAGACAGGGAGAGGTAGACAGGGAGAGGTAGACAGGGAGAGGTAGACAGGGAGAGGGAGACAGGGAGAGGGAGACAGGGAGAGGGAGACAGGGAGAGGGAGACAGGGAGAGGGAGACAGGGAGAGGGAGACAGGGAGAGGGAGACAGGGAGAGGGAGACAGGGAGAGGGAGACAGGGAGACGGAGACAGACAGACAGACGGAGACAGACAGACAGACGGAGACAGACAGACAGACGGAGACAGACAGACAGAGGAAATGAGAGAGAGAGAGAGAGAGAGAGAGAGAGAGAGAGAGAGAGAGAGAGAGAGAGAGAGAGGGGGGGAGAGAGAGAGAGAGAGACAGAGGGGGAGAGAGACAGAGGGGGAGAGAGAGAGACAGGGAGACAGAGAGAGAGACAGGGAGACAGAGAGAGAGACAGGGAGACAGAGAGAGAGACAGGGAGACAGAGAGAGAGACAGGGAGACAGAGAGAGAGACAGGGAGACAGAGATAGAGACAGGGAGAAAGGGAGAGAGACAGAGAGAGAGACAGGGAGACAGGGAGAGAGACAGAGAGAGAGACAGGGAGACAGGGAGAGAGACAGAGAGAGAGACAGGGAGACAGGGAGAGAGACAGAGAGAGAGACAGGGAGACAGAGAGACAGGGAGAGAGACAGAGAGAGAGACAGGGAGACAGAGAGACAGGGAGAGAGACAGAGAGAGAGACAGGGAGACAGAGAGACAGGGAGAGAGACAGAGAGAGAGACAGGGAGACAGAGAGACAGGGAGAGAGACAGAGAGAGAGACAGGGAGACAGAGAGACAGGGAGACAGAGAGACAGGGAGACAGAGAGACAGGGAGAGAGACAGGGAGAGAGACAGAGAGAGAGACAGGGAGACAGAGAGAGAGACAGAGAGAGAGACAGAGAGAGAGACAGAGAGAGAGACAGGGAGACAGAGAGAGAGACAGGGAGAGAGACAGGGAGACAGAGAGAGAGACAGGGAGAGAGACAGGGAGACAGAGAGTGAGACAGGGAGAGAGACAGGGAGACAGAGAGAGACACAGGGAGACAGAGAGAGACACAGGGAGACAGAGACTGGGGGTGACTGACTGGGGGGGGTGACTGACTGACTGAGGGGGGTGACTGACTGACTGAGGGGGCTGACTGACTGACTGGGGGGTTACTGACTGACTGACTGGCGGGGTGACTAACTGACTGACTGGGGGGGTGACTAACTGACTGACTGGGGGGGTGACTGACTGACTGGGGGTGTGACTAACTGACTGACTGGGGGGGTGACTGACTGGGGGGTGACTGGGTGGGGAGGAGGTGACTGACTGGGTTACTGGGTGGGAGGGGGTGACTGATTGGGGGGTACCTCTGGTGTCCTACACACACTCCCATGCACACACACACACACACACACACACACACACACTCCCATGCACACACACTCTCTCCCATACACACCCACCCACACACACACTCTCCCATACACACACACTCTCTCCCAAACACACCCACCCACACACACACTCTCCCATACACACACACCCACACACACACACTCTCCCATAAACACACACACTCTCTCTCTACACACACACGGAGGGAGAGGAAAGGCTGCGGCCAGCACCACCACAATGCTCCCCCACGCCCATCTCCCGCCCCGCGTGGGCAGCCACGGGGACCGGGGGGAAGCAGGGACCGGGGGAACACCCCCGCTACCGCCTCCCTTCTCGGGCAGACACGGGGACTGTGGGGGAGGGGGGGAGCGGGCAATGGGGTTGTCATGGAACAGGTATACCCCTGTCTACACTTCTGTTTCACCCCCCCTTTTTCCTCGCAGCCCTGCTTGTCAGCTTATTAGTGCCAGCTGTATGTGTTTGGTTCTGTACACAAACTCAGTGCTTGTGTGATAAATACAGTGCCATTTCCCCTCTCCCAACAGCTTGCTGCATTAAAGATGCAACATTATTGCTATATGTTGTAGCTCCCCCAGACACAGATGTGAGTTGCCATAGCAGCCCCAGCCTTTCTCTCAAATGGGCTAGTCGGCTTTCTCCCCCTCTGCTCTGCCCACAGATGGTCTGTCCCCAGACTATCTTACTACCCAGCGTACATTGCCATTTCCTTTCCACCATTGCTCTGGACTCGTGAGTACCTCGCTGTAACCCCTGTAATGGTGCTGCAGGATTATCTTTTCACCTCCCTTTACTACTAAGCACACACAGAGATTTAGACCTACACCTCTACACAAGATACTGTTTCCCCCTGCTTTCTCCAAAATAAAGTAAGAAAAGAAACAGACCTTGTCGTGCTTGGAAAAGAGGGCGAGTTGACACTATCTGAGCTAAGTCATCACCACGTGACCCTCTGGCTTCCAGAATAGTGAAAAGATATCGTGTGCCTTACAGACACTTACAGGAGCTGCTACTCCAGACTCCATGACAATATAGAGCAGCCTCTACAGCAGTACAAGCAAGCAGCTTACACAGATAATACAGAGCAGCCTCTACAGCAGACAAAGGAAGCACCAAGTAGCTCAAACTGCACAGCAGCCTGCAGCCTTAACAAACAAGCAGCAGCCTACACTGCACAGCAGCTTTGCAACAAAGAGTGCTCCTTACACAAACCTTACTGCCTTTTTCTCTGTCTGAGTTCACCCTCTGCACAGCCCCATAGTGAGGAGCCACCTTCCCACCTACCCCTGCGCACGTTCCCACGGCCAGCGCCATCAAGGGCCACGCCGCCGGACACCCGCCAGGACACGGGTCAGAGCCACCGGACACCTGTGAATACAGCTACCCCTACGCTGCACGCTGCAGGACA
>NC_134489.1:7178274-7238274 GCF_040206685.1 Ascaphus truei
GTCTCTATTGAGCCCAAGACGCCATTGGTTCAACATCAACTGGACCAATTGAATTACAAATGAAGAATAACAGAAGGAAGAAAAAAAAGGGAAAAAAGGAAACAAGACTACTCACCGGGCCTCCTCTGTAATCAACAGAGGATTATGGACTTCTGCGCATCGTGGTGATGAGGATCACTGCATCGCAGGTCAAGAGATGGTGCCACATTAGGATCAGGAGGGTGAATCCTGACAAAGTTAAGAAACACATTGATTGTATTTTATATAATTGTGTTTATTTTTTGTTTAGGAAGCTCATTTATTGGCAATGTGTTTATTTATGCCACTTTCAGTGTATAAATAAGATCAGTGACAAGCAATGTATTTTTTTGGCAAATGCTTGTTTTTATGTAATTGTAATGTATTGTTTTTTTTTGTTTTTAAATTTTTTTTAGGTTGCCCATTCATTGCCATTGTGGCAATCCATGTCCATATTGTGGGCATGGTTTACCACAGTCACAATCAATGGGTTTATTGGCAATTATAATGTGTTATACTGTTACAGTATGTCAATGTTATTTTGTTGTGTATTTCTTATTTTTGCAAACAAATGGGCAAACATACTATAAGCCATTTTTGGCTACTGGTACGTTCGCCCATTTGTATGTCTGGTGATAGGGGTAGAGGGGGTTGGAGTGTGGGTAGTTATCCAAGGCAGGGTGTTAGGCCTCCCGGTGGGTATCGTGTGGGTTGGGGGTTAACCGATGAATTACTATTACCGCTAAGATAATTAGGGGTTGGTGGTCAGTTGTTAGTCTTTTTATTTTAATGTTGCTGCCCACGGAGGAAAAGAAGGACAAAGGTGGCCTTCATCCTGGCAGGGGTAAGTACAACTTTAATTTACTTTATGCTTGCTGGGTAATGTTTTATTTTTAAAGGGCCAATGTGCTACTATCTAGATCTGGATAATAGGGTTTTTGCCCATTATTGTACTGTATCTGTTGTAGGAGGTTAGAGGGGGTGGTAGTAGGGTGCCCATTCATTGCCATTGGGGTTATATTTGCTCCCATTGAGGGCATAGGTAACAACATTGGTAATCAATGGTGTTTTGCCTAGTACTGCTGTTTGTGTTGTATTTTAATGTTGATTGGTGGCATAGGGGTAAGTAACAGTTGGAGTTGCCCGTGGTGGGTGTTTATGCCTACCAGGTCTCCCGTGACAGGCTTATTCACTTGTGGCAGCAGTGGGTTTATTGAGCTTTATGCTCTAAAGTTCTGCAGGGATTTATAGCGTAAAGATGAACTCGTAGATTGCGAGCTCTCAAAACAAATAGTGACTTACACATGTTAAACAAAGGAGGAAAAGCACAAGTTCTCTCTTGTCACTTTAAGTTTAGTGCCACCAAGTGAAGATGGACAGACGGTCAGGTCGGTACTGGACCTGGGACTGTCCCAGAATCGTAACCTGGTGTTAGGGTTATGGACTACCGACCGGACGAAGACTCATCTGGAGGAGGATCTCGAGCACCATGAAGCAGGCATAGCTTCACCTGCTGATGCAGGGGCAACAATTCCGACCAAGGTCCAGGAGGATCTTCCAGACCTGGAGGAAGTGGAGGCAGAGGAGGAGGAGAATGGGGAAGAAGAGGACCCATGAGGTGAGCGGGACCCAGGGAGTGCAGCCGTAGTAGCCCCAATTGCTACCGGTCTCCCTACCAACGATCTTACATCTCTCCTCGCCGTTTGGGGAGAGGAGTTCACCTTCGAGCAGAGGTTGTAGTTGATTGCAGCTTCTCAAGGGGTGGGTCCCCCAATACCCCAGTGACACCGTGACCAACCTCCACTGCCAAGGGTGTCACACTATAGCCTCAGCAAGTTTGTAGATGGCACTGATGACATTGATCCTCAAACACCTTGAGAAATCTGTCAATGTCTCCAGTTAAATGTGGCAGAATGAAACTGGGTATTGCGTTTATCTCCGCTATTGACAGGGATAGACCTGAAGACCTTCCAGGGGATCCCGTCAGTGGACAGCAATGACTACCAACATGTGAAGGCTTTCTTACTGTGCCATTATACCCTCACTCCAGAGGAATGTTCAGGTCGGGGGACAAGACCGGCCAGGAAACTAACATGATATTTGCGGCCCGACTCATTAAGCATGGCACTCAGTGGGTGGAAGGATGCAAAGCCACTAAGAACCACAACTTACTGGACTTAATGTTCAGGGAGCAGTTTTTACAGCAGTGCCAGCCTGAGGTGAGGGATTGCGTGTTTGACCATAAGCCCGTCACTTGCCGGAATGCAGCCATCTGGCTGATGAGTATGTCACCAGAAAGGTGCCTGCCCAGAATGGAGCTACTCTGGCTTGGGCACCCAAGGGCATTGAGTTCAATACCAGCGCTCCCCACGTGAAGCTCACAGCATCTGCAGAGGGGAGTACACCTAAATCTTCAGAATTCAGGCACGAGAAGTGGTGCTACCAGTGCAATCGGACTGGGCACATCAGGCCAGATTGTCCTGAGCAGTCTCGCTCCAGCAATCCTCCTCAGGGGCAACGCACTCCAGCTGCCAGCCCAGTTGGCTTTGTGGGACTGGAACTCACAGCGGACCAGCATGCAGCCATCCAGCAAGTACAGCAGTGGACCCAGACGGCGATCTCTACCCCCTCAGTAAGTGGCACAACAGAGGAAGCAGGCGGGCATCTGGTTGCAGCTGTTGGGCTGCCTTACAACTATGTGAGGATAAAGCATTTGTGGCCAGTGACCATCGGAGCTTGCCCGGCAACTGGCCTGATCGACTCTGGTGCCACTGTCACTCTGAGACCTGATATGGTCAATCCGGAGGATCTGCTCCAGGGCACAGGGATGCAGGTCGCCCGGGTGTTCCATGACTGGGGTGCTGGTCGAGGTATGAGAGATGTAGGTGTTTTGCCTTGGTTGGATTCTGAGGTGCTACTCGGCAATGGCCTAGGGCACCACATCTGCTCCTTTGCAGAGAATACTGCTCAGGTAACAGCCAGCACCTGGAGCGAAAGCAGGGCACTTGCTCAAACAGGGGAGCCTTTGGTACCCCTGCCCACTGAGGATCCCACCATCCCCCTGCATTTGGGACCAACAGATCCAGAGGTCCCTGCAGAGTCAGTACCCCCAATCTGGGGCAATGCTCCCCAGCTACAGGATAGACATTGAGCGAGAGGCTGTACTTCAGGATAGACCAGACTGCAGCCGTGCAGCAGCTCCAGGCAAAGATAAAGCCAACGGTCCACAAAGTTTTGCTTTTGCACCAAGGGGTCCCTGGCAATCGGCAGACAGTCGTCCTGGGGGTCCCCTGCAACAAGGTACCCTTGGGGCAGTCTGATAGGGTCTGCCCAGGGCACCAGTGCCCACAGACAGGGATGCCAGTGAAGTTACCTGGAGAGGATGCTCTTCTGACCCCAGTCACCGAGAGCCAAGAGCGGGCAGGTGCCCAGGCAGAGGTGCAGTCGGCACCGATGCCCACCAAGGTGGTTTATGCTCCCCAGCTTTTGGAGCCCACCCCAAAGATCATCGCTCCTCTACCTTTGGAGCCACCACACGCAGATGACCTTGAAGGTATTAGTCAGGCAAGTCAGACCATGCCCGACCAGTGTCCCCATGTATGTGATGCTCCCCATTGTGACTTCTGCTCCAACTGTGTGACAGAGAGGAAACTACCGAAGCTCCGTAATGGGTACCAGGAGATGGTGCTGGCAGATGCCGATTTGCCTTGGGACCATATTAGGCGTTTAGCCTGAGTATCAGCCACAAATAGATATGGATAGTGCAGAGGCATCAAGGGACCAGGTAGTGGTCCATTGGAAGAATAGGGAAGGCTCTGTGGTGCAGGGGGAGACAGCTTCCCAGCTCACAGCTCCCATCTGGGAGTAGAAGCGAGAGGTGTCAGGGAGACAGAGGTCCCTGTATGGATGAGCCAAACGGGACCCAGTGGACTGATTGCCCGGTAGACCCTGGGATTCAGCTGCCCCTTCATCAGACTGAGTAAAGTGTCTTTATGGGGAGGGAAAGGTTAGACAGGGAGATCAGGGACATCCAGCAGTACTATAAGGATTTAGTGACCCGCTACAATGTCTTGACAGACCCCATGACTAAGATGACCATCCAGAGGGCATGGGTGCTGTCAGCCTGTTCCCCAGACAATGGACCGACAGTTCAAGAGCTACGGTTCTGAATTGCTTCAGTCAGCAGCCCCAAGCCCCTGCAGCCTTTTGTGACCCCAAGCCCAGGGGGTGGATACTCGGGTAGAGGTGGGGAGGACAAATGTGTTGCTACACCGGATAAGTGCTCTGATGGACGTGGACCATGGAGGGGGCAAGGAATCCCAACATACTGGCGGACTGTATACACAGACAGGGCCACCATCAGCGGGGGAAAGAGAGCACTGGTATCCTGGGCCCGTTGAGTCAGGGGCCCCCGTGTGTTAAAAAAAAAAATGTCTTAAAAAAAAAGACTGTGTCAAAAAAATAAATAAATAATGAGGAGAGGGGATCCAATCAGGGCCTTCCACTCCTCCGCGGCATCTGTTTTGGGCCTAGCCCACGCGTCCCTCCGAGCCGCAGCTTGCTCCTCTCTTTCCCCCCCCCCCCCCCGGCATCCACACGGTCCCCCCTCCACCCAACCGGCAACCACCCCCTCCACTGGCATCCACCTCCCCCCCCATTGGCATCCACCACCCCCCCTATTGGCATCAACCTCCCCCCCCTATTGGCATCCACCTCCCCGCCCCTATTGGCATCCACCTCCCCCCCTATTGGCATCCACCCCCCCCCCTATTGGCATCCACCTCCCCCCCCCATTGGCATCCACCTCCCCCCCATTATTGGCTTCCACCTCCCCCCTATTGGCATCCCACTCCCCCCCGCTCATAATTGGCAGCCACTTCCCCCCAGACCCTACCGGAATCCTCCGCCGGTTCGTCCCACCCAGGACCGGTTGAAGCCTCCCCCCGCAGGCTGATTGAAGGCCCCCCCTGTGGGCTGGTTGTAGGCTCCGAGTGTACCCCCCCCTGTGGACCGATCAAAGGCCCCCATGAGAACTGGTTGAAGAGCCGCCACGGACCGGTTGAAGAGGCACTGTAACTAATACTAAATTCAATATTGTCTGTACCCCTTACACCCATACTTAACCATTTCCCCCCAGGCCAATACTTAATCCCTTCCCCCAGGCCTATACTTAACCCCTTCCCCCCAGGCCTACACTTAAACCTACGTAAACCCACCAGGCCTACACTTAAACCTACGTAAACCCCCCAGGCCTATACTTAAACCTACATAACCACCCCTACGCCTATACTTAACCCTTTCCCCCCCAGGCCACCCCAGGCCCATCCCTTACCATGGTTAATGAGCTGTAAGATGATTGGTTTATGAATTAAGGAGTGGTTAGTATAATCTGCCTAGAACCAGTTTTAGACAAAGGAACCAAAAATGTATAAAGGTTACTGCCTGGACACTCCCAGGCAGAGAGAGAGAGTCTTGTAGACTTTTGAATGATCATACTGTACAAGAAACTACTTATTATTAATGGAACCCCGTTTGTCAATTTGGAACATTGACAAACCCCCATTTTATTCTACAACTTTGTCCTGTCTGGTGCTAGTGATCCCGGTACTTTTGGTGTTAAAGTACTGGTCTCCTGTGACAATAACACTTTGGCCAAAGTGTTTCACTAAATGACCCTTTTTCATGAGAATACGAACATTGAAGTATCTACCTACTGTATGTATTTCATCACATTGGATGTAGCATTGGGCATCTTTCTTTTGTTATATACATTCGGCCTCACAGAGCACTCATTTTGCAAGAAAAATATATATATGATGTGGTGGGTCCTGGTGTTACAGCTTGTTGGCATTGTGCGTTTACTAATTTTCAGCTGGTATCAGTTGGTTGGCGATTAGTAGGTAGGTAGTGGGTAAATGAGAATTTTCACAGGTGGTGTAGGACCTGCATACTGGTCATGCCGTGACGCGGCTGCAGGCTTATAACACTTTGGCCAAAGGGTTTCATTAAATGAACTTTATTCAAGAGAATACCAACATTGAAGTATTTAACTATGCATTTTGTTACATTTGATGTAGCATTGGGTATCTTTTGTCTTTTGTTGAAAATATTAAAATAAACAGACTGCACTGTAATGTTTTTTTTCAGTATTATAACAAGAAAGCATTTCATTTAAACTTGGGTCTGGTTTTTTTTTTTCGGGGGGGGGGGAGCCGCTCCTTTCATTTGGCCTGGGCCCCATGATTTCTGAAGGTGGCCCTGTACACAGAAATACTCTCTCCTACCCCAACAACCTCAACTTTTTCCAGGCTCAGCAAGCCACCTGATATTGTGACTGTCCTTGAGCCTTCATCTTAAGGGGGAGGTGTGATGGGGAGGGGGTATCCAGGCTCTCTAATAAAGGTGAAGCTCATTTTGATTACCCCTGATCCGTGTATAAGGGTTCCAGAGAGTCAACTTTTGGACCAGTAACATTGTATCACTGTGTTATACAGTATGTAATAAAAGCATTTTTTGTGTTTTTCCCTGTCCGGGCATGCAATCAAGCAGGGATTGCTAGCGTATGAGTTTTCAGGGGGGTTTTTGCAGAGGAACCGTTGACAGGAGGTTGGGGTCCAGAGTTGCGGGTTCCCCCATAAATGTACCCGGGAATCATGCCTGATTCTCGGATACATGTAGGCACATTTTATGACGATTTTGGTTCCAGGAGATTCCGGGCTCTCTCCCATAAATTTCCCTGACCATTGGAAAGTCTAGTTTTCAACCTCAGTCCCAAAGTAAGTGTGTCTTTTTGTCTGTATTTGGCTATCATTGTGTGTAAGCGAATTTATGCCAAATAAACAACAATTTATTTCATTACATTGTTTTGCTCAATGAATGATCCTGGTAAAAAGGTGTAAATAACCTGGTCTCCCGTGACAACAGTGTCCGATGAAACTGCAACGTACAGTACTGCATCACGGTACATCACAGATTTATCCAAATAAGTTATAATGATTTCAATGTGCAATGTTAAATAGCCCCAGTGAACCAACTATCAAATATGTCTATAATGTGGGGAAACAATGCTTTCCTCCTTTAATGCATTATTAGTCTATACGTCTCTCCACAACTCTGGTGTCATGTTGGATTTCTGCTATTTATTTTCTCCCCTCTTGACTTTCCAACCAGCCTTTCTCCCCCATCAGAACAAACTGCATCAATTTATATCACAGATTTTCAAAAACGATTTATAATGCTTTAAACGTGCAATGTTGAATAGTGCTGGCCACACCTGTAAAACAGGACATACAGAATTGTCCTGCTCATAATCTGTTCTTAGAATTCTCTTCTGTTTTCATTTTCAGGGAAGCGGGTTTGTGCCGGAGAAGGTCTGGCTCGGATGGAGCTCTTCCTTTTCCTCACCAACATTTTGCAGAACTTCAAGCTGTCCTCAGAGATACATTTCACAGAGTCTGACATCATGCCCAAAATGACAGGATTTGGTAATGTCTCTATACCTTACCAGCTCTCTTTTGTGCCACGTTAATGAAGCACCTGGAAAAATGAAAGCTACTTCATTTAGATGATACTATACCTATGAAAATGATTACTAGTCAATCAGAACGGGAGGTGTTTAGAGTTATAGGATTATAATATTGCATGGCAGCTATAGTAATTACTGCAGTGCAATTTGTTGTAAGATTCAGTGCAATTGTAAGATTCTAATCTTTCTAAAACTGTGGCCTTTATTATACAGTATATACAGTATGTAACCCTAAAGATTCAGGTCTGTATTTACTAAGCAAGGATATTTCACAATACCACCTTATGGGTCTCATTCAAGTGAATAACAAAGATTATATACCCTAAAGCAAGCTTAATGTAAAAAAAAAAAAAAAATATAGGAAGGTGCATTCCTTAAGCAGTGTTGCCACCTGAAAAAGTACATTCAAAATCTAACAATATGGAAAGCAGCCCTCTTACATTAGATTCGCAGTATAAGGCCCTCCCTGCAAGGATATGCTGTTTATTTGTGGAGCATACAGCAATCATAGTAACAATGTTTCAGACATATATTGCCTAATCCTGGAAGGGATATCATTTTATCGCCACTCCCGTTGCTTCCGTGAGTCTCTGTGTTTCCTTGGGACATCATCTGGTGCCCATGTAGTAATGTCTAAATGATTAAATGGGCAACTCCCATAAAAAAAGAAGAATTTATTAGCTCTTGATCCGGTGTCGTTTTTGTTAGGTAAGCCTATAGAAGGCCTCCCTCCCCAAACCACAAAATTAACATCCTTTGTACTAACGGCAGCCCGCCGCTCAATTGTGGCAAAATGAAAAAAAACTAGACCACCCAACAGGGAGATGGTCCTCACCAGAATCAGGGAAGTCCGTTTGATGGAACTCCTATCAGCTCATTTAAAACAAAAACTAGACAAATTCAACAAAACCTGGGAAGCTTGGCCATATGATTAAACCCCCATAGATTCCTCAAACTTTGTTCTAGAGCTCGGGGGATGTCGGGACCTGGGCGGCCCTCTATTATGCCGCTCCATACCCCCCTCCTCTCCTCCCCCCGTCCCTCTCACGTTCTCTTGCTCCCCTCTTTCTTTCTTTCTCCCTTTTAACTATCCTTACTCCTCTTGAAAAGGAGAGATGGGTGCACATCCTTAGACAACCACCTCCGGATGGAGAGGAGGGCTTGATATCCTTGGATTCTAACAGTTGTGTGGAAGCTTTACTATTGCCAATTTGTTCAAAAAATACCCAATGACTTCTGTACCAGGTTGTTGTGATATGTTATGCTGTACTCCACCCTCTGAAAAACCCAATAAAAAATTTGAAATAAAAATTGATTTATTTTGCAATTTTAGTGATTCTTTTCCACTTTTTGCGCCCCCGTTTTTTTTGTTTCTTTTTGGGGTTTTTTGTACTTAAATTGTGATGCCACATGCAATATTTGCTACATAGTACATCCTACCATGTTTTTTTCTCACAATAATATAGGTATAAACATGCATCAAGAACAACATCAGGTATATGTGGCGACAGTGGGGTTAATCAGACCATTAATAAAGGTATTATGCCCGGCTGATTAACCCCAACTTGCATTGGGAGTGAATGGGGTTAAAAGTAAATGCATGACACTGATGTATTTACCCCTGTCCCAGATTTCTTGTCACCATTTTGCAGGAGGTTCCCTACCTGCAGTTATAGAATTACATTCAAAGTGTGCCATATGGTTTTCAGGCACAAGATGGCGCTGTGAGCGCAAAGCTAGCGCTGATTGAAGAAGCATGGCTGGATGGGAGGTCCGTTTGAAGTATAGGTATCCATTTTCAAACACTCAACCTTGTAACAGCAAGTTCAATTGAACAAGTGGCTTGCGGTTAGATTTGAAGTGTTTTTCCGATAAAATGTATCCGTACCTTGTTAGCTCACGTAAATTGAAAGGCTGAAAGTCTATTGCCATGGGAAGTAGGTCAATTGACATGAGAAGTAGGTGAACTTGGCATCCCACAAGAAAGCCATTCAATTAAGCGGGATAACTCGCGAACGGAGTCAGCTAGCACTTAAATTTTTGGTGTGCAAGTCCAAATAAATAAACCACTCACACACATATAAAAATTACAGTTGTGACACCCCTTAACATAATGTTTTAATAAAGTGTATAATACTGTAAGTTTTAAAATGTACAGGCAGGAACAGTTTTTTCTGTAAGCCCGGGAAAAATCCTTTGGCATGCAAATATGCCAGGGGTGAATGAGCTAAGGGTATTTTCCTTCCTGCACTTCAAAGAGACCCCGCTAAGTGGGAGCCTCTGAGTCTAGTGAAATGATGGGATGAAAAGCCTCAGAGATCCAAAGTGTGAAACTGTCCGGAATGTTGCTGAGTGCCAGATCCCGGTACTCAGCATGAGCCATTCACACCTTGGAGCCAAACCCCAGACTCAGGGTTGCCAGATAAGGGGTGTACCCCAGGAATGCTAAGTCGCATGGGTGTCAAGCTAACACATGGGCGGTGCAAACCGGAGAGCCTTTTTTTCCCGTTTTTCAAACTACGGGCAAATTGGAGATTGGTGGGTTAAATGTTCCCACGGAGGGGATTGGGCATGCATGTTATAGATAGGTCTGTGAACCCTAAAAAACTAACCACGAGCTATCCCCAGTGTGATTCATGATGTAACCAAACTTTGCACAAGATTCTGTTCGAGTACAGCGGTAGCGGTTCCAGGGTGCACGTGATTAATAACACCGCAACCAAGGATTCACCCCAAACTCCAGAATTCGTTAGCCCTGGTGACTCCCAAACGAATTCTTACAAACTACTACGAACTCTCCTCATTTGGCGGAGATATTAGATCGGCAACTTGCGATCTAGCCAAACAGACTTTAAATAAGAGACTACATTTCTTGTGCTTTCTTGCAAAGGACAATTTATTTCATTTCCCCATCCCAGTGAGTGTTGTATTAAGTGTATTCTGAAGCTGTCGTGTGTTTGTCTATCAAGGAAATAAATGAAAATTTATTTTGTCTCCTTGTCGTGTTCAATCGAGAATCCCAAAAATATAACAAGTATTAATAAGTTCTGATCCACCGTGACAGGCTTATATTAATTGGTGGCAGCGTGTGGGATACTGATTGAACCTATACTATAGTGTCCTGCGGGACTCTGTAGCATAGTGGGGGACCTCATGGCTTGCGAGCTCCCCAGACAAGTGGCAACTTACATATACTTCTAAAGAGCACGAGATACTTCACTGTACCTTTACCCATACCCCGATAGCACCATGAGTCAACGCTCATGAAGGTTCCATTCCTGGGATCGAGAGAAGATCGTGGAGAGATGTGCGGGATATGGTTTACCGACCAGGGCGGTCGAAGCTACAGCTGGAGGAGGATTTGGAGTGTAATGAGGACGGAATGTTCCCTCCAGAGGGGCATGTCCCCGTAGATGCTGTGGCAGCAGACACTACTAAGCCCGGAGTGCAGGAGGTCCCTCCAGCTCCGTGGCTGCAAGGACAGGAGGAGATTGCCAGTGACCCCACAGCTGTGGGTGGCTTGGGGCCAGGGAGTGCGGAAGGGGTAGCAGCTGCGGCTGCCATACTTACCGTCCCTGGGCTCACTGCACTTCTTGCTTCCTGGGGAGCGGGGTTAGCACTGCAGAGCGGGTACAGCTCCTGACACCAGCGCTCGGAAAAGACCACGACTCTCACCTTGTTAACCGGGAACAGGAGCTTCCCCTGGTGGACCACCATAGCTGCAGAAAGTTCATGGATGGCACAGATGACATTGATGCCTTCCTTAATGACTTTGAGATGCAGTGCTCCCGGTTCCAAAAACCAAGGAGAAACTGGGTGGTCAAACTGCGACCACTGTTATATGGAAAAGCCAAGTGGACTGTGCAGGGTATTCCACGCGTGGATGCCGATGACTACGGTCATGTCAAGAGGAGGCTGCTGACCCAGTACACCCTGACCCCAGAAACATACGGGGGCAAGTTCCGGACGGGGGGAGTAGTCCCCGGGGAGTCATTTGCTGACTATGCTGGCCGTATGGCCTTACACGTGACTCAGTGGGTGGAGGGGAATGGGGTTACAAAATTCCATACACTACTGGACTTGTTCTTTCAAGATATGCTACTGCAGCATATCCCCTCGGACGTGAGGGCATACACTGGCGACACACTTTATTCGAGCTCGGATAGTCCCACGAATTCGGGTATACCCGGGTGTATTGAGGTTTGTGACTGTTTTCTGCCCGAGTGCATTGAGGTATTTTCCAGGCAGGGATTGAAGCATTTTATTCCGCTGGCTGCAATACTGCACAGTATATATATATATATATACTGCATTACAATTCATGAATTTATGCCATCTGGTAGACACGCAAAGCATTGCAGCCTATTAAATCCTAATCATTATCATTTAACAGATCAGCCGCCCGTCAGCCAGGCATGAACCCAGGCTGGGAAGGCAAACGCAACGGGGCTTGTCAGAGGTGAGGAGCGGCGCATTCCAGCTATCTGCCAGGTACATACTGGGTATTTGCTCGAATAAAGTGTGTCGGTGCAGTAGGTATTTGACCACAAACCTCAGACCTATGAGGAGGCTGCGAAAATGGCACATGAATATGTGGCCAGCAGGGCTACGATGGATGAGTGACAAAAAGTGTGTAATCGGGCGCTCCTTAATTACTTATACAAAGTGCTAGTGCATCAATCATGTGCATAAAATATAGTGCATCAATAAGCTGACTATATAAAGTGACCAATATTATATAAAGTGAACCAAGTGAACAATTAATAAATATGAATTCCACCACCAAATGTGAATAGTGTATTAATTGTAAAGCAGCTCAAACACAACCCTTTTATAGACTGTTCTGGAGTCTGTATCTTGATTGTATTCTTCCACAACAAGGGGAGCGCAGGATGTTCACAGCGTGGTCATGAAAGAATAAAAGAACATAACATAGTGCAATTTGTGTATATATATCAGGAGTATACTGTATAGGGCTGTAAGGTAGTAGCACACACACTTTTTCCCCAGAAATCAAGCAGTACAGAGACTCTATATCTCTCTCTAAAACGAGCAATCTTCAATGGTGGTTTCCAACACGATAATGTGTCCGTGGGGTAATCCCTCCTTTCGTGTCATGCAAAAAGGATAAAGACTAGCACGGTGTAGTATATCTAAAAAGTGTATTTTAGAGCCAGTAGAAAAAATACAAATGCACTCACATTTTAAAATATAATACAGGGAATTGTATGAAATCCAGATCCTCTGGGCATACAGTCTCTGGCGCATTCGCTCATTCACGTCCGAAACTTCCGGTGTGCACTGCAGTAGGGGCGGATGTGACGTCACGCTTGGTCTCCGGTTGCCAGGATCTCTCAACAGGATGCAAGCTCAGATTCTACGCGTTTCGTCATTCGACTTCATCAGGAATCTCAATTACCAT
Organism: Ascaphus truei; assembly: GCF_040206685.1. Classification (NCBI taxonomy): domain Eukaryota; kingdom Metazoa; phylum Chordata; class Amphibia; order Anura; family Ascaphidae; genus Ascaphus; species Ascaphus truei. Next base: position 7,191,240 of record NC_134489.1, read on the forward strand.
TACCCCCTTCTGATATATATATAGGGCCAACCTCTAATGCATCATTTAAACACCTAATACCATTGTAATCACTTGCAATGACTATAACCTGCTCTCAGCGATGATAGTTACATGAATGAACATAATGAACATAATTAACCCCTTCCTATCTCTACAATGTATTTTTAACCAATATGAAGCATATAGTGAACTAGCTGATATACCCGGCGTTGCCCGTGATGTAATGTTCTGCCTCCCTCATCCTCCCTCTCAACTCCCTTCCCCCCCTCTTCACAGCTGTTCAGGCTGCCCCCCATTATCTCCTGACTCCTTCCCCCCCCCCTCTCTCCTGACTCCCTCTCCCCCCCTCTCTCCTGACTCCCTCTCTCCCCCCCTCTCTCCTGACTCCCTCTCCCCCCCCCCTCTCTCCTGACTCCCCCCCTCTCTCCTGACTCCCCCCCTCTCTCCTGACTGAATACCACCCCTCGCCTGTCCGTTGTGCGCCGCCATCTTACCGGGGGCATCTGCAGGAGGAAGGGGGTCCTTCTGGAGGCTGCCTGCCCACTGCCTGCGCATTGAGCAGTGAGCATTGCGCAGTGAGCATTGGCGGATGGGGCAGGAGGGCCGCGCTTCCCCTCTGTCCGGGAGCCGGTGGGGGAGAGGGAGAGGGAGAGAGAGAGAGTTGGGTGATGTCATAGAGCCGGGTGACGTCATAGAGCCACCAATCTGATTGGCCAGAGGCTGAGGACCAATCAGATTCACCACAGCTAGTACCAACCTTTCGATTTTATATATTAAGATACACAATAGAATTTTAAAATCACCACTCACATACATAGTGGTGACCCAACAAGAATACCAAATAACCCATAGTATTTCTATTAGACACATTCAATATTTTTAATGATACTAAGAAAAATATAAAAATTAACTCTATAAAAAAACCTCTATAATAAAAAATCCTATAATAAAAAACAACAAGTATATTTTTAACATTTTTAGATTTTAAAATTCTATTGTGTATTCACTATATGCTTCATATTGGTTAAACATACATTGTAGAGATAGGAAGGGGTTAATTATGTTCATTATGATAAAGGGTGCACGGCCTGAAATGCGTAGGTGAGCGTTTTCTGGATGATCCAGGGGTGATGTTTGATCCCTTCATTTAATAAAAGGATTTTTTTGCTACCAATAGCCTCCTCCACCATTTGTAGGAAGTGCACTGCCTTTGTTCACCCATTTTCTCTCCCTTTGGGCTGCTATATGGTTGCAGGGTACGGGGACCTCTGGACCTATTCCGTGAGGGATGGGAAGGGGAGAGTACCAATACTGATGCTTCTGTGCTTTAGTATGTGGTAGATCTCAGAGACCGGCTAGAGATGCTCATGGGGTTGGCACAGGACAACCTTAGGGCTGCTCAGACCAAGCAGAAGACTTGGTATGATCAGAATGCCCTTAGCAGAGAATTCATCCCAGGACAGTAAGTACTTGTTCTCAAGCCCACTCAGGAGAACAAATTAATGGCTCATGGTCGGGACCGTATCCAGTACTCCAAAAGATGAATGTTGCACAGGTAGATGCTGAGGCAGGAAGGAATAAGACCTATCGCATAAACATGCTCATAGAGTACATAGCACCGAGTGTGGCATCAGTGCTGGCCATTTGTAGCCCACCGATGGGGGATCCGGTGAGCAGTGCTCTGCCAGATCTCCTGGCGGAGGCTAAGCAGGGGGGTACAGTAGAGGAGGATGAGATAGGGACTCAGCTGAGTGTCAGGCAGAGAGCACAGGCCAGGGCTATGCTAGAAAAGTATAGGGCTCTGTTCACAGAAAAGCCAGACAAGACACACATTATAGATCACCCAGTGCTTACAGGGGATCTGAGACCTCTGCATAAGCACGCTTACAGAGTGTTAGCAGAGATTAAGGGTAGTATAGATAGGGAGGTAGAAGAGATGCTGGCCCTAGGGGTAATTGTACCGTCCCAGAGCCCTTTGCCTTGTCCGGTAGTCCTGGTACATAAAAAGGATGGGACCGCCCGGTTCTGTATGAACTGCCGGCAGCTCAATGCAGGGACAGTGTCAGATGCCTACCCCATGCCCCACATGGATGACTTGTTAGGCCGTGGGCATGGTCAGTGCTTAGGTGCTGACCCACACTCTCGCTCAGCAGTGAGCCCCAGCAGCCGCAATGAGAGCGGCTTTAGCAGGGACTCGCGCACGCTTTTGCAAGCGTGCGGAAGCGTAGCTGACATTAATTTTTTTCTTTGAGCGCTCACGGGAGCGCAGGGCCGGTCACGTGAACGGTTTGCCCAATGAGGGTGAACCAGTTCCGTGACGTCACTGGCCCGCCCCCCGACAGCGCGCGATCTAAGGCCAGGGAAAGCGCCCACTTTCCCTCAGCCTCAGGAGGCAAGGTATCTGGCCACCATGGATCTGAGCAAAGGGTATTGGCAGGTCCTCTTGACCCAGGAGACTAGGGAGAAGTCGGCATTCATCACTCCAAGTTGCCTCTATGAATTTCTAGTGATGCCATTTGGGATGAAGAATGCACCGGCTACCTTCCAACGCCTGGTCAATCGTTTGCTGGAGAGTATGCAAGGGTTTGCAAAGGCGTACCTGGACGACACTGCTGTTTTTAGTAATTCGTGGGACTCATATTTAGTGCATGTAGCTACGGTGCTAGCCAGGATTAGGGAAGCGGGACTCACTTTGAAACCCACCAAGTGCTTAGTACACTGGCGACACACTTTATTCGAGCTCGGCTAGTCCCACGAATTCGGGTATACCCGGGTGTATTGAGGTTTGTGACTGTTTTCTGCCCGAGTGCATTGAGGTATTTTCCAGGCAGGGATTGAAGCATTTTATTCCCGCTGGCTGCAATACTGCACAGTATATATATATATACTGCATTACAATTCATGAATTTATGCCATCTGGTAGACACGCGAAGCATTGCAGCCTATTAAATCCTAATCATTATCATTTAACAGATCAGCCGCCCGTCAGCCAGGCATGAACCCAGGCTGGGAAGGCAAACGCAACGGGGCTTGTCAGAGGTGAGGAGCGGCGCATTCCAGGTATCTGCCAGGTACATACTGGGTATTTGCTCGAATAAAGTGTGTCGGTGCAGTAGGGATGGCAGAAGTACTGTACCTATGGCTGAGGGTGGGTGGCGGGAATCTAAAGCCAGTACCAGCAAAGGTGGAAGCAAAAGTGAAGTGGCCCATTCCCAAAACCAAAAAGCAGGTTATGGCTTTCTTGGGCACCGTAGGCTACTCCTTAAAGTTTGTCCCTCAGTATAGCGCCATTGCCAAACCCTTGACTGACTTGACCCAGAAGCAACAGTCTGTGCTGATAGTCTTGTCTCATGCCTTTGAGGTCTCCATTCAGGCATTGAAGACTGTACTGGCCAGTGTCCTATTGTTGCCGCATCAGACTATGCAAAAAAGTTCTTGGTGCAGACTGATGCCTCTGATTATGGCATTGGGGCTGTACTCAGCCAAGTGGGGGAGGAGGGCAGTGAACACCCAGTTGTGTATCTGAGCTGCAAGCTGCTGCCCAGAGAGGTGGCTTATGCCACCATTGAAAAAAAGAGTGACGGGCCATAGTATGGGCACTAAGAAAATTACAGCCATACCTGTATGTTAGACCTTTCACAGTAATCACGGACCACAATCCGTTGAGTTGGTTACAGAGGGTGTCAGGGGAAAATGCTAAACTCTTGCGCTGGAGTCTTGCCTTTCAGGAATTTGACTTTACTATACAGCACAAGAAGGGCGGCGAGCATGGCAATGCTGATGGCCTTTCCCGCCAGGACAGTCTTCATGAACTCATAACTTCAAGAGCTGGCAGGCCAGCCCAACCACCGGATGAGGTGGTCAGGGTAGATCCTGCGCTTTGAGTGGGGGAGGTGTGGCGACAGTGGGGTTAATCAGGCCATTAATAAAGGTATTATGCCCGGCTCATTAACCCCAACTCGCGTTGGGAGTGAAGGGGTTAAACTATATGCATGACCCTTATATATTTACCACTGCCCAGCCTTCTTGTTACCATTTTGTAGGCTGTTCCCTGCCTGCAGTAATAGAATTACATACAAAGTGTGCCATATGGTTTTCAGGCACAAGATAGCGTAGTGAGCGCCAAAGCCAGCACTGATTGAAGAAGCATGGCTGGATGGGAGGTCTGTTTGAATTATAGGTATCCATTTTAAAACACTCGTAACTGCAAGTTCAATTGAATAAGTGGCTTGCGGTTAGATTTGAAGTGATTTTATAATAAAATGTATCCGTACCTTGTTAGCTCGCGTAACTTGAAAGGCGGAAAGTCTATTGCCGTGAGAAGTCGGTCAATTGACGTGAGAAGTAGGTGAACTTGACATCCCACAAGAAAGCCTTTCAATTAAGCGGGCTAACTCGTGAACGGAGACAGCTAGCACTCTAATTTTTGGTGTGCAAGTCCAAATAAATAAACCATTTTCACTCATACAGTATAAAAACTACAGTTGTGACACCCCCAGAACATAATGTTTTAATAAAGTGTATAATACTGTAAGTTTTAAAATGTACAGGCAGGAACAGTTTTTTTCTGTAGGCCCGGGAAAAATCCTTTGGCATGTAAATACGCCAGGGTGAATGAGCTGAGAGTATTTTCCTTCCTGCACTTCAAAGAGACCCCGCTAAGTGGGAGCCTCTAAGTCTAGTGAAATGCTGGGATGAAAAGCCTCAGAGATCCAAAGGGGGCTATGCACTAAGCAGTGATAAGTCGTTTTAAGAGCGCAAAGTGCTCTTAGAACCTGATGTTCCGCCGAGCGCTATTCACTAAGCCGCGCAAACAGGCACTTTGCGCTCTAAAACTGACTTTTTCCTGGAAATTTTTCAAAGTCCAACTGTGCTCGTACGATGAGCTGTTTGCGCTGAATCCTGCCCTTCTGCGGGATTCACTAAGCAATGCAAACTTATCGTACGTGAAAGTTGCGCTGAATAAAGCTCACCAGCTAAAGGCAGGTGATAAAACAAGCAGCACTTAGAAACAATTCTTTGTTTACCTTTATGCAGGCGCAAACCATGTTCCGACTTTAATTTTTTTTTTACATAACGTCACTTAAAGGGAATGATGCCAGCCAATCAGAATGGCTGTGCTTCATTTGCCTTTAAGATGACTTCACTAAATCCAAGATGGCGGGTGTCACATGGTATTTCAGTCAATTAGAGTGTGGAATTGGTTCCCACGATCTGATTGGCTGAAATACCATGTGACACCGGCTTCGTCACGTCATCTTTTTTATATCAATTTTTTTATTTGAGAACAACATACATTCACATGAGTACAATAGTGTCATAGGCACATGACATGATTTCTCGACTAAATAAAGCATGTTGTAGTCTCAATGAGGGTATGTTTTTCTCAGTGGATGGGGATGAAGTGGGGGAGGAGTGTGGGGGGGAGGGGGAGACGTACTGGGGGGGTTGGGGGGGTCAGTGTTTTCAGACATCCTCTCCATTTGGATTTGTGTGGTCTAAAACAGGCCTATTCCAGTCGGACCGCTCCAGGGGCCCCAGGTGTTCCGGAACTGTGGCATTTTCTTATGTAGCATTGCCGTTAGCTTGTCCATGGACATCACTTCGTCTATTCTTCTTAGCATCGTGTTTCTTGCTGGGGCTTTAGTGTTTTTCCAAGCCGCTGCGATTGAACATCTAGCTGCGGTTAGGATAGCTGTGTTTAGTCTACTCATTGGTGGGTCTAGATCGTCTATAGGTTTGCTCAGGACAAAGGTCAGGGGGAGTGACCTTTGGAGATTGGGGAGAGAGACGTGGGGGTCCGCGAGGGTCAGGATCATGTCATCCGCGAATAGAGAAATGTTGTATTCCGTTTTGCCAATTCGAATGCCCTTAATGCTCTTATCCTCTCTTATTGTATCCGCAAGTGGTTCAATTATGAGGGCGAATAACAGAGGGGGCAACACTGTCTGGTCCCGTTTCTTATCTTGATTGGGTCGGAATATCCACCTGAGATATTGACATGTGCTGTCGGGTTTTGGTAGAGAGCTCTGACCCCCTGCAGGAAGGGACCCATGAATCCAAATGTCAGCATTGTTTGGTTTAAGAAGGACCATTTGATTCTGTTGAACGCTTTCTCTGCGTCGAGGCTAAGAATCATCGCCTTGGTTCCCGTGAGGTGCACATGGTCTATTATATCCACTATTTTGCGGGTGTTGTCAGATGCCTGTCTGCCTGACACAAAACCTACTTGATCTATATGAATGAGTCGCGGGAGAATTGGGATGAGCCTGTTTGCCAAGATTTTGCTGTAGAGTTTAAGGTCTGTGTTTAATAGGGATATTGGTCTGTAATTGCCGCAAAGGAGGGGGTCCCTGCCTTCTTTGTGAATGATTGCCAGGTTTGCCGCTGTGATTGTGGAGGGGATCGACTCTCCTTGCAGGAAGGAATTGAACATATCTAGAAGGTAGGGGGATAGGGTCGGCAAGAATGTTTTATAATAGGCGTTGGAAAAGCCGTCCGGGCCGGGAGTTTTTGCTAATTTTAGGGATCCTATTGCTCCTGACAGTTCCTCCTGGGAGATTTCTTTGTTTAGGTTATCTATTTCCTCGTCCGAAAGGGACGGTAGGTTACATTGCTCTAGGTAGTTCGAAATTGCCTCCAGGGATACTGGGTCGTGGCCATGGGGGTTTAAATTGTAGAGGTTGGAGTAAAACTCCGCAAATTCCTGCGCTATCTCTTTCTCTATATAGGAGATTTGTCCGTTTTTGGTACGGATTTTGGAGATTTGGGATTTGACTCGGGCTCCTCTGAGTTTTGTGGCTAAGAGCTTATCAGCCTTATTGCCCTTGTCGTTAAACTTTTGTCTAGTCCATTTCAGTGCCCGCTCCACCTCTTCTAGTTGTGTGTGTTTGAGGGCTGCCCTGGCTAGATTTAATTGTTTAAGTATTTTTTTGGAGGCTGTGAGTTTATGCTGTTGTTCAAGTTGCACAATTATATCTGTTAGCTCTTTCGGGAGTTTAAATTTCTGGGTTTTTTTGTAAGCCGCAACTGAGATTAGGTCTCCCCTGATCGAGGCTTTGTGTGCCTCCCAGAGCATTGCCGGGGCGGTCATCGAGCCCTTATTATTTTGGAAAAAAGTAGAAAGTTTTTCTCTAATTAATAGCTCTGTTTCTGGGCCGTGGAGTAGAGAGTCATGTAGCTTCCACCTGTATGGGATTGGATATCCACCCACAGGGATTGGATATAAAATAGCCAAAAAGTCAAATAATCTAAATAAGGTAATAATTTAAGGGATAATAGAAGTATATTCAATGAGACTTGGCTCTGCCCTAAATTGGTATAAACAAAATGCTTTTAAGATATATTAATAAAAATCAGACATATGGTATAATTAAGCCATTAAGAATAGTTTGCTTTCGTCCATCCAACCACGAGATAATAGTAATATCAACTTTATAAAATATGAAGCTTTTTCTAGATATGAATTTTTTTTAAAAGGATTTATATACTGTATATAAAAAAAATTGCATCTAAATATGAATTTATATTGATGAATTTTTCTATTGATGAATTTTTTTATTCTATAAAAATATATGTCTTCAACACGGCATCTCACATTATATAAATAAAGAATCAAACTGCATTTGAATAGTATATAATCTCCATTGAACCAATAGGGGCACACTATTTGCTGTTGTCTCTATACAGGTATAAGACTCACTTACATTTTTTTTACTTATGTTTTAACATTGCTCTTCAAGCATTTTTTAATTATTAAACTAATTGTGTTAAATGTGTTTTTTTAACAAATCAATAAACTGTATAGATATGTGCATCTTACTAATATTGAGTAACTTGTTTGCATCTGCATATTCTGTATATTTTGATCATGTATATTTGTTTTTGTAAATTCTGCTATATATTGATCTTGTATTTAGGATATTTTTTGTATTTGTATGTCTTACTATGCACCTTACATTGCAGCTGACTGCTCAGTAATTTTCCAGCTCAGTGCATTAATATAGACTGTCCCTGTATTTACAAGATATCCTTACAATCATGGAAATTCTCCTCTTGGTTAGAAACCTTAATCAAGATCGCTAAGAACACAACAGGGGATTCTATGTAGTTATGCTACCGCGCATGCGCCGGACAGGGAGGAGGAGGTAGTCCCCTGCGAGTGCCAGAGGCGTGCTCTCATCAGTGGAGCCGCCCCGCTGGGCGTGCCTCTCATGATTGAGCACGGCTGGCACTGAGCAGGGAATCGCTTAGGACTCTGGCGCGGGGCGCATGCACGGCGCTCATATTCCCTATTGGTCAGTGACATTCAGTGACGTCACCAGTGGCGCGAAAATACGGCAGTCAGCTGCATTTAAATGATTGCACACACTACAGACAGCACTTCTTGATAAAGTTCATCCGAACGAAACGCGTAGAAGGTTTGCTGCTGTTCCACACCATATGATTTCCCAATAAAGGATTATTTTATTGCAAGACCTGCTCTCCTCGTTTTGCTGTGCGCTGCACACCCTGGCTTTAGGAGTTCTTATCCTACTTCAGCTGCACGCTCTGGAAGGGAGACCCTGGGAGTGGCAAGACTGTGAGTACATATCTGGGGCTAACCCGATGAGAAAAAAAGGGGGGGTGTCTTTTGGCAACCTACCCCGACCTTCAGGGTACCTGATGCCCTCTTAAGACTTAGTACTGCTATTTTACAATTGATCATACCCAGCCTACACTCCCTTCCATCACATACAGCCCCAGCACTTTGAGCACAATTTCACAAACAAACCGGTTTTAAGGATAACCTTGAAAACCGGGCCTGTTTGCAGCTCTCGGGGACTGGAATTGTGCAGGTCTTGTGTACAGTAAGTAAAAACATTTCTTTATTAATACAATTTAAAACACGCAACATCTCCTTCATTAAAGTACAGAAAGTCAAAACATGTACAGCACAACAGTATGGTGTTATTAAAAAAAATTCTTCATTCCTAAAATTTAAAAAACGCAACATCTCCTTTATTAAAGTACAGAAGTCAAAACATTTACAAAAATTTTTACAAAAAATAAACAACAGTTGTACAGTCACGCAAATTCAATCCCCACCAGATTGTCCTTCCAGGGCCGATGCCTTGTATGGCGCAAAATGCCATTAATGGAGTCTCGAACGATTTTCATTATAGGATCTGAAATTTTAAAATAGCGCCGCAATTCCTCCACAATAGTCCTTCTTAAATTTTCAGGAAGCGCCCTTTTTCCGCGTTTTCCTTCGTAGTTTACATTTTTGGCCCACCCGCAGTACACCAAGTAGGACACGTGGTGCTTAAAAATTAACATGCCATACTTCTGGGGTAAACCAGCACTCATCACCCTATACTTCTCCCTGAGTACCGGTGGCAGCTCGCGCAGGATGATGTCGGGCACTGTATCGATGCAAGCATATGTAGGTTGGTTCCGGTAGCGGGTGTGCTTCTGGGAGCAGGTGTGCTTGTGGCAGTGTGTGAGGGTAGGTTGTCTGGGAGGAAGCTTTCCTCCTGTCTTGGTCGCCATGTTGTCTCCTGGCGTGGTCTTGACGGGGTTGTCATGTTATCCTTCTCCTCAACGGCATACATGTACACAAATTCTTCTGGTGGAGGGGGTGCGCTTGGTGTTGGAAGGCGGTCGAAGGTCCCATTCATCACATCCATGCCACCCTCCTGCTCCGGCGTCGGGGATACAAGGACATGAACACCAAGCAAATTATGTATCCCTGCTATGTCAGTCTCTATCTTCTCCATCCGTCGATCCATCTTCTCCATCCGTTGATTCATATTTAGCATGGTCTCTAAAAGCAGATCTATCTTTACCAGCATAGTAGAGTTCCCGGGGATATCCACACTTAAACCATTCAGCATGCGGTCTAACGAGCTGGTTCTTGTGCATGGCGTGCTGTGGACATCTGGGTGGATGCGTGCTACGGAGGATGAGATGGGGGTTCCATGGAGAGAAGCAGCAGCATCGTCGAAGAAGGATGGAGGAGGTGACCTGTGGATTTCCGGGAGAGAAGCAGCAGCGTCGTCCAAGAGGGATGGAGAAAGCGACCTGTGGATTTCCGGGCGAGAAGCGGCAGAGTCGTCTAAGCGTAATGGAGAAAGTGACCCGTGGATTTCAGGGAAACCAGCGGCAGCGTCGTCAAAGAGCAGTGGAGAAGATGGGCTGTGGGTTTGCGGGAGAGCGGCGGCAGCGTCGTTGATGAGTAGTGGAGAAGATGGGCTGGCTCCCATTTGTTTTGCCTTGAGTGTACATCACCGAGTTTCTTCTTGACATAATAAGGCTTATGTTTATTAAAACCCTTAGCCTTTGGGGTCAACAGAAGATTTTCTTTATTAGCCTTAGCCTGTCACTTTGGCCTTGGCTTGGAAATGGCTGCCACCTTTCGCTTTTTCTGTGTGATAGGCACGGTAGAGGCGAGTGGCTTCCTGCATCCGTAGAATCGGGGTTGATCCATGGAAGCAGATGGCACAATGCAGTATCTGGACCAGGGCAAGTTCAGATAAAGATCCTCGAGTGGTGGGCTTTGCAAAGTGTGTAACCTTTTATGCATGGCGACAAGGTACAGGTGTTGAAAGTGGGCGTACTCTAATGTGAGTCATTAACGTATAAATACACCATCCATTTTGTGGATTCACTGCACATTGAATACACATCGACTAAACATCGAATATACATTCTTGTGTTTGTATTTCTTTCTACTCGCAGCAATGCCTGTTAAAAAGATTTCAAAGGATCTCAGCATGAGAATTAAGGAGATGTACACGAGCAGACAACGAATTGTAGATATCCAACGCTGGTTAGCTGCTTCTGGCCTCGTTCTGCCATCAACCACCGTGTGCTATCATGCACACAGAAAAAACAGAGAACGCACGAGGACACCAACGGTAACTAAGGCGTAAGTATATTTATCTTAATATATAAAATCGAAAGGTTGGTACTAGCTGCGGTGAATCTGATTGGTCCACAGCCTCTGGCCAATCAGTTTGATGGCACTGACGTCACCCAACTGCCACTCTCTTCCCCCTTGGCCTCACCACACACACACACACACACACAAACACACTATGTCCCTCTGTCCTCACCCCCCCCAACACACTCACGTGCGCCGCCCTGCACCGGCTCCCGGACGGATGGGAAGCGCGGTGCGGCCTTCCTGCCACAGCCGCCAACTTCAGGCTCCTCCCCCCTCACTCCCAACCGGCTCCCGGATGGAGGGGAAGCGCGGCGCGGCCCTCCTGCACCACCGCCAACGCTCCCTTCCCTCCCCGGCGCTCCCTTCCCTCCCCGGCGCTCCCTTCCCTCCGGTGGTCGCGCAGCCCAGGACATGGCCGCTGGGGGGCCAAGCAGCCTCCTCGGATCTGCACCAGTCCCACTCTCCGCCACCTCTCACTCCCGTCTTGTGTGTGTGTGGAGAGGGACATTTTACTCCTGCCAAAAATTTGGGCCTCACTTTCACCCCCCTCTACCCCTGCCTTTCACACACACCCCACTACCCCTGCCTTTCACACACCCCCACCTCACTTTCACCCCTACCCCTGCCCTTCACCCCCCTACCCCTGCCCTTCACCCCCTCCTACCCCTGCCCTTCACCCCCCCTCTACCCCTGGCTTTCACCCCCCCCTACCCCTGGCCTTCACCCCCCCCTACCCTTGTCCTTCACCTCCCACCCCCTGCCCTTCACCCCCCTACCCCTGCCCTTCACCCCACTACCCCTGCCCTTCACATCCCACCCCCTGCCCTTCACCTCCCACCCCCTGCCCTTCACCCCCCCTACCACTTCCCTTCACCCCCCCTACCCCTGCCCTTCACCCCCCCTACCCCTGCCCTTCACCCCCCCTACCCCTGCCCTTCACTACCACTGCCCTTCACTACCCCTGCCCACCCCTTCACCCCCTACCTGCCCCTTCACCCCCTCCCCACCCTTCACCGCCCTTCACACCCCTCCCCACCCTTCACCCCCCTCCCCACCCTTCACCCCCTCCCCCACTCGCCCTTAAACCCCCACCCCTACCACACCCTTCACCCCCCACCCTCACCCCACCCTTCACACCCCTCCCTTCACCCCCTCCCACCCGCCCTTCACCCCCCACCCCCCCTCCCACCCCGCCCTTCACCCCCACCCCCCCTCCCGCACCGCCCTTCACCACCCCGCCCTTCACCCCCCCTTCACCCCCCCTTCACCACACCCCACCCTTCACCACCCCCCTTCACACCGCCCCACCCTTCACCCCCCCTTCACCCACCCTGCCCTTCACCCACCAAACCTATTACAGAGTGATTTTTCCTGGTAATGTACAGGTTAATAAAAGCTTCAATCAGACTTAGAACTTTGCAACTAATTTTGACAGATTTATTATAAATCGTTCTTCCTGGCAATGCACAGGTTATTAAGAATCTATATTAGTGTTAGGGACCCTTGAAACGTGGTCTGCCGTGCAGTTGGCTCAGGGGCTTACAACAATTTGGCCAAAATGTTAAACTAAAAGACCATTTTATTTACCGTGTATAAGTTTTACTGGAGGTGCATTGAGCTTTGTCTGTGTTTTATGTTATGTCTTTGGTATTAATAGAACTATAAAGTATAGATCTGTCTAATTTTATAGTTTTTTCGGTATATTTATATAACTACAGTGTATAATACAGTATATCTATTATTGTTTATAATGCTGCATATTAATAGAACTATATATTATGTAGATCTATCTCATTTTATACTATTTTTAATGTAAATGATGTGCTGTACTCGTTGCCTACTGCACTGTAACTTACCGGATTGTTGTTTTTCTGTACACTGTAGGGTGACAACTCTTCTGGTCAACACAATAAGTGAAGAGAATGATGAGAAGAGTGCGTTAAGAGTCAAATACACTCTGCAGCAAAATCACAATCTCACTGTATCCGAGACCAGCATAAATAAGATGAGACGCAGAATTGGATGGAAATATGGACGTGTGAGGTTAGTACTGGACAGTACAGGAGGTTAAAGTGTTGTTTAAGAAACTGTACTGTACCTATAAAATTATTCCTTGTCATTACAGAGCGTAACCTATGATAAGGGACGTTAACAAGATCAAAAGAGTGGTCCAGGCCCAGGCATGGATCGACAGTGGAGAAACCTTCCAGGATTGCATCTTCACTGACGAGTCTACTGTATCGCTGGAGAGATTTGCCACCTTTGCATTCCACAAAAAAGGTTGCATATCTATGAAGCCGCGTCCAAAACACCCAGTGAAGATGCATGTGTGGGGTGCCATCTCTAGGTGTGGACCAGGATGCATTGTCATCTTTGAAGGTAAAATAAGTCACATGCTTTTGACTTATGCACTGTACTGTACTGGTGTGAAGTTTTTTGAGCACTTTTCTTGTTATAGGAATCATGAATAAAGCTTTTTTCCAAGAGCAAATGGTGCCTGAGATTGTGGAATACATCACACGTGAGTTCCCAGTCGGTCACCGTTTCTACCAGGACAATGATCCGAAGCACACCGCGTCAACAGCGCAAATTCTTGAGCGCGGTATCAACTGGGTGAAGACGCCAGCGGAGTAAGTGCGGTAACCATGTCTCATTTTTTCCCACTGTTTTTACTGTGTACTGTATCTCTTTAACTAATTGTCCTTTTTTCCCCCTCCAATGACAGATCGCCAGACTTCAATCCTATCGAAATGGTCTGGCATCAGCTGAAGGGCCATATCCGAAAAGTCGTGAAACCCTCCAAAAAGGATGAGTTGGCGCAAGGCATAATGAGTTTTTGGAATGATGTATTCACCGTGGAACGATGCAATAAATATATTGACCATATTGCGACTGTGTTGCCCATTGTGATCGCGCGTAATGGGCAAGAATCAGGAAGGTAGTATGATATAGTACTGTACTGTAGTATTTAAGTACAGTATGATACAGGTAAGTATGGCAACGATTTTTTCTTTCCTGAGAGAGCAGCACTAGCCATCTGGTTACAAAGTATTTAACAGTAGTCACAGTATACAGTAGTTCCAGTATAGTCTAGTTTGACAGTACTGTACTATACAGTACACAATGCCATAATACAGTATGCACATAACTGCACGATTTTTTTCTTTTCTTGTCTTTTCAGAAAAAAAAGTATGGACTGGCGGAGGAGGGGGGTATCATGTGTAAACTTTGTGAACTATTTGTACAGTTAAGTGTATCTAAACAGCAGTCATGATTTACACAAAACCTCCCCTCTCTCAATGAACTACTGTACTGTACACAGAATGAGGAAGAAGATAAAGACGGAAAAATGTATATTATTATATATATTATTATATATTATATATTATTAATTAATATTATTATCAATGTGCATTATTCATGATTATCCACCGGCCCTCAATTTCCATCTGACAGAAGAACTTAATAAAGACTGCATTATGTATTATTCATGATTATTTTTATATTTGTTTTTTTGGTTCCTGATAAAATAAAGTAAATATTAATTTACATTCTTGATAATCATAATCATTGAACCCCCCCCCCCTGCACCCTGCACCAAAGAAAAAGAAAGAATGACAAAAAGTGGTAACTTACTGCACCAAAAAGATGAATCAGATTATGGTTTTTTAAGTGTCAATTTCACAGTGCTGTGCAAATCAGATATACATATCAAATTTGAGAAGGGATTATCACAAGCGTTACCGTAAACAAAGCCTCAAAGGGTTGGGGGGTGGATGGGTGAGTCATGCGCAGTAATCATCAGCTAGCTCCCTTCCCAAAGAGGATTACAGAGAGGTGACTCAAAGCCAACAATAGGAAAATTAATGAATGGTTTTGAGGATTACACGCAGGCGCAGAGAGGTGATGCTCGGCTAGGGACGGACGATTAAAAACAAAATGACAAGCTTTAGAAACGGAATGGTTCTGGAGAGGTGTCTGTCGATAAGAGGTTAAAATCCTTGAGCGAGCATTGTGTGTGTGCGTGGGGAAGGGGGTACAGGGTACAGCTGCATAAAGGATTAGCTGTACTCTAGTTCAAAGAAATGACTTGTTTTCAAAAGGCAGGTGATCATAATAATTTGATCCCTACACCCCCAAATACATAAAAAGCACACAAATCAACCATGTGCAGTCAAACGTACAGTGTCGCAGTCAAAAGCTACAGCACTGATTGAATATCGTAATATCAAGATGGTTTAGGCAGGCTTGTAGAGAAAATAAAAATAAAAAATGAGGAGAAAAAAAATATTTTTTTTTGTTTTGGTCACTCACTCTTGAAATTCGCAAGCAAGCAGTGGTGAAGTTACAGACGCATGCGCAGTAATCAGCAGCTATCAAGCAGAATGTGATTGAAACCAGAAAGATACACATTCAACGGAATGGTGTGGGAGAGGTGTAAGAAGTTGAAATACTGCAGTGCAGTAAATTAGCCTGTGTGTGTGCTGGGGCGAGTGAGGGGAGAGCGCTGTATATGCCGAAATGTGATACTGTTACAGTACACGCCTATGCATTTCAACAATTTTCAAATGAGACATACAGCACTGCACATGCATGTATAAATATGCAAATTTACAATTACTGCACGCGCACATGCAGACTATGTACTGACGTAGGTTGAACTGTTAAAGTATTAGACTTTGAAGACAACAGCTCGCGAGCGCCCCCGTGAGTTTTTAGACGGTATTGCAGTATTGCAGGCAGCGTTAATAAAATGCTAATATTACGAGCGCTAAAATATCGCAATATACTCCGGAAAAAAAAACATACTGCATCGGCCTGCGGTTATCAGAGTTGCGCCGCGACGGCCGCACTAGGATAAAGTCGGCCGCAGCTGTATGTTAGCTGATGCGTTTTATGGTTATTTCAGATATTGTTTGAATTTATTTCTTTGTCTTTTAATGTTTACATTCATTAATGTTGTAATAATTCATTGGTTTGATTGGTTAGTGTTACTATTCATTTTGAGTTGGTTTAGGAATTAATTGGTTTCATTGGTTAATGGTTTAATTAATTCATTGTTGATGTTGTTACTGCTTGTATTCATTGGATTTGCTGGCTACTGTTTTTATTTACTTTATTTAGGTATGCTAATGCAGTGTTTAATAATGGGCAAATAATCTATGATCCATATCTGGATAATAGTAATTTTGCAAATTATTGTACTGTATGTGTTAGGGCGGAGCGGAGGGGGTTGTGTATTGATGTTTGTTAAATCTTTTTTTAATATACATGTGTTTCATAGTGTAGATGCTTAGGGGGTCTCCGGAGCTGAACAGCATTGGTTTCAGGTCCGAGGACCCCTTACTTCAGGGGATACAGGCCCCCTTATGGGATGCTGGAATCCCCTGCACTTTCAAGCGTCCGCGTCACGTGACCGGGAGATTGATATTCTGCAGGGGATACCGTCACCCCATAACGGGGCCTGTATCTCCTGAAGTAGGGGATCCTCGGACCTGAAACCAATACTGTTCAGCTCCGGAGACCCCCTGCTCCTGTACACTATTATTCAAATGTATTTATTTAGTGTACAATCGCCTGTAACAGCCTTGCATGGAGATGGCAAATCTCCATATAAATGTTACATGCGGCTTTTTTTCCTATCAGCTAGCGTACGGGAAGATTCAGTGCTAGCAGAGGGAAAAATCATTGCACGTACGATAAGCCAGTTTTGGGCACGTACGATAGAAAATAGCTGAGGGCCTTAGTGAATCGCTCCGCCGGCTTCATTTTTTATCGGAAGTAATCATTTTGTTCAGGCCGCCGCGAAAGCACGGAGCTTAGTGCATAGCCTCCAAAGTGTGAAACTGGCCAGGATGTTGCTGAGTGCCAGATCCCGGTACTCAGCATGAGCCATTCTCACCTTGGAGCCAAACCCCAGACTCAGGGTTATCAGATAAGGGGTAAAAGGGAAGGGCAGTGAGAACAGCGCTAATGCTACAAATAAAAATAGTAACACAAGGGTGACTAACATAAATTATACACACTTTAAGGGGTGTACCCCAGGAATGCTAAGTCGCATGGGTGTCAAGCTAACACATGGGTGCAAACCGGAAAGCCTTCTTTGCCCGTTTTGCAAACTACGGGCAAATCGGAGATTGGTGGGTTAAATGTTCCCACAGAGTGGATTGGGCATGCATGTTATACAGTAGATAGGTCTGTAAACCCTATAAAACTGCCCACCGAGCTATCCCCAGTGTGATTCATGACGTAACCAAACTTTGCACAAGATTCTGTTAGAGTACAGCGGTAGCGGTTCCAGGACGCAAGGTGTTAATAACACCGCAACCAAGGATTCTCCCAAAACTCCGGAATTCGTTAGCCCTATTGACTCCCAAACGAATTCTTACGAACCACTACGAACTTTCCTCATTTGGCGGAGATATTAGATCGGCAACTTGCAATCTAGCCATGAGATTGATTATGCCTGCACAGAATTACAATAAAGCAGTAAGCTTTTACTGTATACGTATATTTCTACAGCAAAATAGAAGCTCAAAAAAGAGAAACACGATATGGTGTAGTATGTTTTATTAAAATTAAAAAAAGTTTAACATGTACTCACATGAATGTCTTTTTAATTACTTATCAGGAGAGTGCTGGTTCTCTGTCTTTTCAGCCAGCATCTTCTCAACCGGGGAGAATCCCTCCATATCCTCCAACACTGCCTCTTATGAACTTTATGACACTACAGAAAATCGCTCAAGTCGTTGTCACTTAACTCAATTCACACTCAACCTGTATACTTGGCATAGCCTGCAGATTGAGTGTGAATTTACAGCAAGAATGGCAAGAGCAGTTTCCCGTAGTGATATCATCAAGTTCAACAGAGGCAGCGTTCCAAAAGTTTCAATGCCAGTGATATTGCTGTATTTGCATACAAGTGGGTTAGCCGCGCAACAGCACGAGTGTAAGAATGTTATGGAGGTGCTTCCTAGGTAAATGACTGACTGTAAACACAAAGAAAATGTAACCTAGTATGGGCACTCACTCATAACCTGAATGTATTGTGATAATTTTAAAATCAAATAACTTTATTAATATCTGTTTAAATAAAGATGGTTAAAACGATCATTAAATATATATTTGTATCCTATAGTACAGACTCAAAGTGAAGAGTTTAGGATAGCTAAGGAGGTGGAGCCCTTCACTTGCTGTGTCTGGAAAATGTACCAGAGTTTCGCAAAGTGATACTTGATGTCGACTGTATATCCCACGTAGCCACAATGTACAACAGTGGTCAGATCCCCCCAATAGCCTCTGGCATGAGGTAAGTCTTGTATGGGTGGGACCAGAATAATAAGAGTAACTCATTGTTTAGGCAGGGAATGGACACTGATGGCGTCGGCGTGCTCCTACCGGAATGAGTAACAGAAGATCCAACGAGACGAGGCGGTGCAGCTGCCTTGCGGGAAGGAATCAGACTGGATCACAGGTAAGTGCAAAGGCGTTATTGACACATGACAGCCAAACGAACCACTCTTACGCGTTTCGCACGGGAGACCGCACTTTATCAAAGAGTACATATACAATACAAAAAACGGCTTAAAATACCCATCAAACCCTGCGCTCTAACCAATAGTAACTTGGTATACACCCAGTAACTCCCACCTGATGTATAATAAATTACTTAACGAGCTCATCAAGACATGGGGGGGGTGTATACAAAGTGTCACGGGGAATGAAAGAGGTAACATAAAAGACAACAAGTGAGTTAACGGGATATCAGACATGGAATCAAAGACAATGACAAACAACATATCAAGAATAAATTATGATATGAAAAGATGGTATACTATCCAGATACCCCTAAACAAATTGTAAATAAAAAGATATATATATACAAATATCTACAATTAAAACAAGGATCTAAGGCTGTATAAATCCTGAACAATAAATCTCAGCATAACAAGATCATTTTCATATAACTGAAAAAATGTTTTACATTTGAGCAAGAATAACCCCTATATACAGTACATGTCCATATATCACCAATTGCAAAATAAATTCATACACTGATTGACATATCCACTTAGCAATTAATGTCTCTGTATTTTGATTGGTCTAATCTACTATAAAACTATGCTTCACATCTATGTTGTTACCCCTGACGAAGTCTTTTGAGATGAAACGCGTAGGGAGTGCCTTGCGGACGTGATATTGTCCAGTTTTAGTACTCACTACTCACTAATCTATTTACGGGACTGTTTATATTGTGATATACACTGATCCCAGCCGGCTACTTGCTATTTTTGCGGGGACCGCTACCATTCGTATCCTGTGACATCATCGAGTTCTCGTGGGATTTGGATCCGAGAATTCACTGCGGTGACGCTGGACTTGGATGAGGGCGGCGTCCCTTACCTTCTCCGGTACACAGAGTTTACTACTGAGGTTGCTACAATCCATCCACACCGGACGATTTCACCGGAATCATCTGGTTACCTGGTTCCTGCTTCTGGCTGGTGATTGAGTTGTACTCATAACTGCTTTAAATTACGTTTTGTTTGTGAGTGTGTTTTTTATATCATACTTTTTTACGCTATGAGTGCGCCTGTTTTTTGTCTGTCTTTTTAGATATCTTCAAGGAAGTGGTGTTCCCTATATTCGTGCTGCAGAGACTCTTTTGGAGTTACATTCAGATTTGTATTTGTGATTTAGATCTGGACTTTATCATATTTTTTTTATTATAATTTATTTTATTTTATTACAGTCTTATTTTCATATATTAATTCTTTTATAAATTTTTGTGTAATAGTCCTGTACAATATAGTTTTTCATCATTGCTTGCTTTGTTTATATATAGTGGGTTCAGGTTGGCGCCATATCTCTTCTTTTGTGTTTGTGTGTATATATATATATATATATTTATAATCAAAAAATAAATAGATGATACCGTTCTGTGGCTAACGAAATGCTTTTATTTGTGCGAGCTTTCGGCCTCTGTATATTTATATATATATATATATATATATATATATATATATATATATATATATATATATATATATATATATATATATATATATATACAATTAAAACAATGATCTAAGGCTGTATAAATCCTGAACAATAAATCTCAGCATAACAAGATCATATTTACAAACTGAAAAAATGTTTTACATTTGAGTAAGAATAACCCCTATATACATGTTCATATATCACCAATTGCTAAATAAATTCATACACTGATTGACATATAAAAATAAAAAAATATTTAAGGAACTATGACATGGTGTTACCATTCAATAATATTATACCACTATTATATTAAAGTCAAAGTTAATGCAATCATGTTATGACATATATATATGCAAATGGGACAATATGACTATGTTATAATTATACATATATAAGGAGCTATAATGGAGAGACATTGTGTTTCCATTGAATCATAAATAACAAAATATAATATAATGAAAATGAAACTGAAAGGAGAAAGCAGTAGAGGGAGGGGGAGAGGACGGGAAGGGAAGGGGGAGGAGGCGGGGAGTGAGGGGAGAAGAGGGACACGGAGAGGAAGGAAGGGGGAAGAGCATGAAAGAAGGTGAACTGGAGGCCAGACCTGTGGAGTAATGATATAATTAGTGTAGGAAATGTTGGAGCTCCCAATCTACATTTATCCCAGCAGGGCTCAACGTATCTGAATCTGGCCTTGTAGAATTGATATAAGTATGTTCCTGATGTTGAAACCCTGTGTAAAAGACTGCATCTGGCCTTGTAGAATTGATATAAGTATGTTCCTGATGTTGAACCCCTGTGTAAAAGACTGAATCTGGCCTTGTAGAATTGATATAAGTATGTTCCTGATGTTGAAACCCTGTGTAAAAGACTGAATCTGGCCTTGTAGAATTGATATAAGTATGTTCCTGATGTTGAAACCCTGTGTAAAAGACTGAATCTGGCCTTGTAGAATTGATATAAGTTAGTATGTTTGAATTTAAAAAGTTTTTTTTTTTTTTTCCTCTTAACTTTGTGCTGTTAATTGACCAAATGGAACAAGCTGACGTATTGGGGAGGGGGAGGGTCATGTGACTGTTTTAGCTGTATATAAAAAACACCTCTCCTGCAATCTGCAGGAACTGCAATTGGCATTAGATAGTGAGGCATTTAAAGTGAGGTTTTTAAGTGATAAATACAGTTAGACTACAGTTTGACTAGAGGTGACTGGGGATTGGATCTACTGCACACTCTTTTACTCAAGACAACACACGGTAAGCTATTCAGATCACACTATGATCCCATGCTTGCTAACCTGCCTATTTCAACCCCCACCCCTTTACAACTTATTTACTGCAGTCTCTCCCAAAACTGACTGCACAATACACTGAAACCATGAACTGACTCTAGCATTGCAATACAGCTAAACATTTGACAAGGAACAGGCACACACCTGCTGTTAGTCTGCTCACACTCACTCTGCTCACAACAGCTCCTTGCAGCACTGCCTACCTCTGGCATCATGAACCTGCTATGTATTTTAACTTTTTTCTTTCTCCTGGCCTCATGGAGATGTTACTCCCTCTATCCACTACAAACTCCTCCATCCTGGCCCACACCCAACATCACCATACACCCTGGACTACTCAAAAGCCTTGCACTATCTACTGAATGTTGGTGGAGAACTCTAAAAACCAGCACACCAACCACTGCTCACTCTAATGGAAAACACCACAAATGTACAACTTGCAAACAACTACCCAAATTTCTACTCATACTATTACTCTCTTTAGCAGGTGATATTGAAACTAACCCAGGTCCTCCCATTTCATATCTTTCCCATGCCCCTGAGAATTCCACCTTTAAATTCCAAAAAGGGCTATCTGTCGCCCATATAAACATCCGGAGCCTGCTGCCCAAACTGGATGAACTAAGGGCATGGTGCCTTATGCATAAACCCAAAGCCATCGTTCTTACAGAAACATGGCTATCCCTTAAAACCCCTGATGCAAATATTGCCATTCAGGGATACTCCATTTTTAGGAGAGATAGGTCAAAGAGAGGAGGAGGGGTGTTATTTTATATTGCAGACACCTTACAATTTACACTGTTAAATTGCCCACCAAGTCCACCCTCTTTTGAAACTCTAGTTGGCAAAATCTGCCTCCCCTTTTCTAAGCCCATCTTGCTTGCTGGCATCTACCGCCCCCCTAAAGCCCTTCTACAATCCTTGACTGATATCACCCAATTTCTTGGCTCCATTTCCTCTCTGAATGAGAAGAGTGAGCTGCAAGTTCTAGGGGATTTCAACTTCAATTGGCTTGACCCTAAAAACCACAAAATCCAGATACAACTCAAGTCACTTAACCTATCACAACTAATTTCCCAACCCACACGGATAAACCTGAAATCGCATAACCATTCCTTGCTAGACTGGATTCTCTCCTCAAACCCCAGCAGAATCCAATCCTCTGGCATCCTTCCTGATATTTTCAGTGACCATGCAATAGTGTACTGTGTAAGGAAAATTAAACCGCCCCATTCAAGCCCTAAAGTTCTCCTCACTAGAACATTTAAAAACTTTAACCCACAACAGTTTCTGCATGACCTTACCAACTGCCCATGGCACAGAATCGATTTAATTCCCGACCCCGATTCTGCACTCGACTATTTCCAATCCGAGTTCTTAAAACTCTGCGATACCCATGCTCCACTACGCAAAATAAGTGTACGGGGGGCCCACCTTCCATGGGTTACACCTGACCTTATAGCACTCTACCAGTTCAGGGATGCCTTGTGGAAAAGCTACAAAGTAACTGGCACTACCAAGGATCTCAATCACTACAGATGCATGCGGAACATGTGCACAAGGCAAACAAGGCATGCAAAAGCACAATATTACTCTGACAATCTCCACCAAAATACATCAAACCCAGCTAACTTCTGGAAGGTTATCAACAATATATTCCAGCCTCCTAACCATCAACAACCAAGTAATATCACTAAGGGGGATATTACTCTGACAAACCCCACTGACATTGCAAATGCATTCAATGATTACTTTGTGGGGTGTGCCACTAACTTATTAGCGAAACGCAGCACAAACCCCAAACATGAATCTCCTCCTGGGAGTACCCCTACAGTCCCACCCCCTCCCAACACTGCCCACAATTTTCAATTTAGCCCAGTATCTGAAGAGGAGATTACACAAGCGCTCCTCAAACTAAAACTAAGCAGCCAATGTGGACCCGACTTACTACAATCTAGGTTCCTACGACTTGGTGCCCCAGCCATTGCCAAACCAATTGCGTCCATAGTCAACTCTATCCTGTCTGCAGGCCATATCCCTAAGACCTGTAAAACTGCCAGAGTTGTCCCAATCTTCAATAGTGAGGACAAAAACACTGGCTCAAACTACAGGCCAATCTCACTTCTCCCAATTCTATCCAAAGTCATGGAAAAATGTGTCCACTCCCAATTAAGCGATTACTACACCAAGACAAATTTCCCTAGCCAATTCCAGTCTGGGTTTCGTCCCAAACACTCCACCGTAACTACCCTGCTAAAAGTTTGCAATGAAATCCAGTGTGGAATGGAACGGGGACAACTCACTGGTGCAGTATTCCTAGATTTTGCAAAGGCTTTTGACACAGTTGATCATGTTATCCTGCTTAACAAACTCCAGAGCTCTGGAATAGGGAAACATGCTTTAAACTGGTTTCAGTCCTACCTATCAGGAAGATCCCAACATGTGTCCATCTCAGGCTCTAACTCCAACCCCCTGGATATCACCTGTGGTGTCCCGCAAGGCTCTGTTCTGGGGCCCCTACTCTTCTCAGTGTTCATTAATGATCTTCCCACAGCTTGTAAGGAAGCCTCAATACACATGTATGCAGATGACACAATCCTATATGCACACAGCCATAGCCTCTCTGACCTTCAACACATACTTCAGTCTGACTTTTTGAGACTCGAAAACTGGATTTCCCAAAACAAACTGTTTTTAAACACTGACAAGACTGTAACAATGGTATTTGGGACCAAGACTAAATTTGTAAAGCTTCCAGTGACTGAGCTCCTGATTTGAACCAACGCTAACACCACCCTAACACCTGTCACTAGTTTTAAATACCTGGGCATATGGTTTGACTCCCACTTAACATTCGGGATGCACATTGATACCCTGACAACCAAGACCTGTGCCAAACTAGGGGTACTTTACAGGAACAAATCCTCCCTAAGTCTCTGGTCAGAAAGCGTATTGCACAGCAGATGCTAATGCCAATTATTGACTATGGAGACATAGTAAATGGCTCGGCTCCTCAAACCCACCTTAGCAAACTTGACACCCTCTACAATTCAATTTGTCGTTTTGTTCTCCAATGCAACTACAACACACATCACTGCGAAATGCTCAAAGAACTAGATTGGTCATCACTAGAGTCTAGGCGCAAAGTTCACCTTTCCTGTCTCACCCTCAAATATTTTCTGGGCAAGCTACCCAGCTACCTGAAAAAGCTCCTCACCCCTACCACATGCAGCACCTATCACCTGAGATCAGACTCTAAAAGACTATTCATGGTCCCAAGGCTCAACAAAGTATCTGGACGTTCCTCCTTCTCCTTCCGTGCACCCCAAAACTGGAACAACCTACCAGAGACTCTCATATCCACCACCAGCTTAAGTTCTTTCAAATCTAAGGCTGTCTCACACTTTAATCTGGTCTGTAACTGTTTCATACGCTCATAATATATATTTTCTTTAACTGTGCACGCAATGTCTTGTATATAATGTATACCTTGTTCATTTATGTAACTGTACTTGTAACCATGTATTATTTGTTTTACTCTGTGCCCAGGACATACTTGAAAACGAGAGGTAACTCTCAATGTATTACTTCCTGGTAAAATATTTTATAAATAAATAAATAAATAATCTAAGTCAAAAATCCACGATATCTCTTTCTGATTGAGGAGGTTCAGTCTATCACCTCCTCTAACTGATGCCAAGACTTGTTCAATACCTATAAACTGGAAATTTCTAAGATCCCCCTGATAACATTGTGAAAAATGTCTTGAGACTGGATGTTTTAAGTCTTTGTTGTACAGTATATAAGACGAATGTGTTCCATAATTCTTTGTTTTATGGGTCTAATCATTCTACCAATGTAGCCCATGGAGCAGCCGCACCAAATGTAATAAACCAAAAATTGTGTGTTGTAATTGATAAATTATCTAATATTATAATTATTCTTTGTTTTTTTCTTTTTAACAATTTTCGTTGGAAGGGCATACTTACAGATTTTACATGAGCCACATTTAGAAAACCCTATGGTCGTTTTAATACTGTACATTCTCCATTGGATTTTTTTGATGATTATAGGCTCGGTGAAAGCCGTATTCCTAGTGTATTGGCCTTGGTAAAAATGAATTTTGGACCCTTTTTGACAATTGAACTCAAGTCTGGATCTAGACTCAATACTCTCCAATGGCGATTGACAATAGTTTTTATTTCTTTGGCCTGGTTACTGAACTTAGTGACAAATAGTGGTATATTAGAATTTTTGTTGTTATTTTTGTTCACATTTATCAATCAGTTCATCACGATCCAATTGCCGGATCTGATCAAATGCTTTCTTTATCACAGATTGATGGTAGCCTCTTTTTTTTAATCTATCCATCATCTCTGTGGATCGCTCTAAAAACGTTTCCTCAATGGAACATAACCTCCTCAACCTGAGGAGTTGTCCTTTTGGTGTTCCCTCAATTAGAGAACGGGGGTGGCTACTCTCAGCATGTAGATATGCATTACGCGAATTGATCTGTCTAAACACATCAGTGTGGATGTCCATAGAAAGATCAATGTACAAATGCAAATCCAAATAGTGAATAAAATTGACGTGATATTCAAAAGTACATTTAAGGTTAAACATATTATTATTAAGTGAACTAATGACATTTTCTAAAGTGATATGATCCCCATCCCAAATGAGGATGACGTCATCGATATACCTCTTATAAAATATAATGTTTGCAAAATGAATTCCCATCAACATAAATGTGAGTGCTTTCCCTAAAACCCATAAACAAATTAGCATAAGAGGGGGCAAACGACGTCCCCATAGCTGTACCCCGTGCCTGAAGATAGAATTGTGCATCAAACAAAAAATAATTGTGAGTAAGTAAAAATATTATTGAATCCAACAAAAAAGTTTGTTGTGCCTGTGCCATATTTGAATTGTGTAAATAATGCTGAACGGCAGTCACACCTTGTGCGTGATCAATGATGCTATAGAGAAAGGAAACGTCCATAGTGGTCAACAGATATGTTTTTGACCAATGTATGTTCTTTAATGATTTGATCAGGTCTTCCGAATCCCTGACATAAGAAGGCAATGATCTCACCTTCCTTTCTCCAACCACTGGTGAGATCATTACGTCATTTGCCTCCTCTTATGCTAATTGTTGGATTCAATAATATTTTTACTTACTCACAATTATCGATGACCATCCTCATTTTGTGGACAGTTAAGATTCATCTTATTATGTCTAGGAAAGTATAAGTTTATGTATTTTGTATTTGATGGATCACTATATATATCAACTTGAGTAGATTGCATTTTATATATTACTAGCCGATATAACCGGCGTTGCCCGGGATGTAATTTTGGGGGTGTGGTCGACAGGGTTGGGCTTCCCCCCCTTGACAGCTAGGTAGTGGCGGCTCACTGGGGGGTGCGGGTGAGGGTTGGTGGGGTTTGCTGGTGGGGGGGCGGGAGCATAGTGACTAGGTGGGTGGGTGACTGACTGATTGACTGACTGGGTGGGTGGGTGACTGACTGGGTTGGTGGTTTGGACCTTTGACTGGGTGGGTGACTGACTGGGTGGGTGGGTGGGTGACTGGGTGGGTGGGTGGGTGACTGACTGACTGGGTGGCTGGGTGACTTAGTGGGTGGGTGACTGAGTGGGTGGGTGACTGAGTGGGTGGGTGACTGGGTGGGTGGGTCGACTGGGTGGGTGGGTGGGTGACTGGGTGGGTGACGGACTGGGTGGGTGACTGACAGACTGGGTGGGTGAGTGATGGACTGGGTGGGTGAGTGACGGACTGGGTGGGTGAGTGACAGACTGGGTGGGTGAGTGATGGACTGGGTGGGTGAGTGATGGACTGACTGGGTGGGTGACTGACTGGGTGGGTGGGTGACTGACTGGGTGGGTGACTTGGTGGGTGACTGACAGGGTGGGTGACAGGGTGGGTGACTGATGACTGGGTGGGTGACTGGGTGGGTGACTGGGTGGGTGACGGGGTGGGTTGACTGACGGACTGGGTGGGTGAGTGATGGACTGGGTGGGTGAGTGATGGACTGGGTGGGTGAGTGACGGACTGGGTGGGTGAGTGATGGACTGGGTGGGTGAGTGACGGACTGACTGGGTGGGTGACTGACTGACTGGGTGGGTGACTGACTGACTGGATGGGTGACAGGGTGGGTGGGTGACTGATGACTGGGTGGGTGACTGGGTGGGTGACTGAGTGGGTGGGTGACTGACTTGACTGACTGGATGACTGGGTGGGTGGGTGACTGACATTGGGTGACTGAGTGGGTGGGTGGGTGAGTGACGGACTGGGTGGGTGACTGACTGGGTGGGTGACTTGGTGGGTGACTGACTGACTGGGTGGGTGACAGGGTGGGTGACTGACTGACTGGGTGACAGAGTGGCTGGGTGACTGATATTGGGTGACTGAGTGGGTGGGTGAGTGACGGACTGGGTGGGTGATTGACTGGGTGGGTGATTGACATTGGTTGAGTGGGTGGGTGGGTGACTGACTGGGTGGGTGACTGACTGGGTGGGTGACAGGGTGGGTGACTGACTGACTTGGTGGGTGACTGACTGACTGGGTGGGTGACAGGGTGGGTGATTGATGACTGGGTGGGTGACAGGGTGGGTGACTGATGACTGGGTGGGTGGATGGGTCACTGGGTGGGTGTGTCAGTGACTTGGGATGATGGGCCTCAGTTACATGGGCCTCGGTGACTGGGTGGGCCTCGGTGACTGGGTTTGGGTGTATGTTTGGACCTCGGTGACTTTGGGCCTCGGTGACTTTGGGCCTCGGTGACAGGGTGGGTGGGTGACTTGGGCCTCGGTGTCTCGGTGGGTGTACCTCGGTGACTGGGTTGTGTCTCGGTGACTTGTGTGTGTGTGTGTGCCTCGGTGACTGGGTGGGTGTGCCTCGGTGACTTGTGCCTCAGTGACTTTGGGCCTCGGTGACACTTGGGCCTCGGTGACTTTTGGCCTCGGTGACTGGGTGGGCCTCGCTGACTTTGGGCCTCAGTGACTTTGGTCCTCGGTGACTTTGGACCTCGGTGACTGGGTGGGTGGGCCTCGGTGACTTCCTCAGTGACTTTGGGCCTCGGTGACTGGGTGGGTGGGTGGGCCTCTGTGACCCTTGGGCTCTTGGTGACCTTGGGCTCTTGGTGACTGGGTGGGTGGGCCTTGGTGAGTGGGTAGGCCTGAGTGGGTGGGTGGGTGAGTTGGTGAGTGGGTGGGTGGGTGAGTCGGTGGGTGGGTGAGTGAGTGAGTGAGTGGGTGAGTGAGTGGGTGGGTGAGTGACTGGGTGTGTGAGTGACTGGGTGTGTGGGTGAGTGACTGTGTGAGTGACTGGGTGGGTGAGTGTGTGGGTGAGTGTGTGGGTGAGTGTGTGATGAGTGTGTGGGTGACTGTGTGGGTGACTGTGTGGGTGGATGGGTGATGGTGTGGGTGACTGTGTGGGTGGGTGGGTGACTGTGTGGGTTTGGGTAACTGGCTGGGTGGGTGGTTGACTTTGACTGGTTGACAGTGGGTGAGTAACTGGGTGACAGTGGGTGGGTGGGAGACGGTGGGTGACTTACCTTGACCGGGTGGTTGTTACTGGTGGCAGACGGTTCCCCTCCTGGCACTGATATCCCCATGGCATCTGGCTGGGGCAGAAGGTGGGTTCAGGAAGTTGGCGGGGGGTAAGGGGGGCAAGAGTGGCAGGAGGCAGGAGGGCCACGCCACGCTTCCCCTCCGTTCCTCGTTGGGAGCGAGGGGGGAGGAGTCTGGAGTTTACATCTGGTGCAGGAGGGCCACGCCGCGCTTCCCCTCCATCCGGGAGCCAGTGTAGGGTGGCGCACGTGAGTGTGATGATGCGACTGGGGATGTTGCGGAGCGTCCGGGTTTGTGTGAGGTGGGGGGGGGGGTGGTTGTGTGGATGGGGAGATTGCGGAGCGGGCGGGTTTGGTGGTGAGCATGGGTGAGGGAAGGGTGAAATGTTTTGTGATTTTTATTATTTGTTAAACGTTGTAAGGTGGCAGGGAGTGTGCAGCGTGTTTGCGTCCTGTCGACAGTGTTATTTGTAGCGTGTGGGAAGACAGAAATAGTGTGAATGCAGAAATTTTGAGTAGGTTAATGGGCCAAAGGCGGACATTTTGGTGCGGGAAGGTGAAAATTTTTGGAAGGCGGACTTTTATAATATGTGAAATGGGCAATTTTGTGTGCGTAGCTACGCGGGAAGGCAGCTACGCGGGAAGGCAGAAATTTTGTGAAGGGTCAAATTTTGAGTAGGTGAAGGTGGTGTGGAGGGCGTTGGTGAAATTTGTATGGCATAAAGGGAGTGTGCAGCGGGTGGAGGTGTAGGGTGTGTGCAGCGGGCGGAGGTGTAGGGAGAGTGCAGCGGGCGGAGGTGTAGGGAGAGTGAAGCGGGCGGAGGTGTAGGGAGTGTGCAGCGGGCGGAGGTGTAGGGAGTGTGCAGCGGGCGGAGGTGTAGGGAGAGTGCAGCGGGCGGAGGTGTAGGGAGTGTGCAGCGGGCGGAGGTGTAGGGAGTGTGCAGTGGGCGGAGGTGTAGGGAGAGTGCAGCGGGCGGAGGTGTAGGGAGAGTGCAGCGTGCGGGGGTGTAGGGAATGTGCAGCGGGCGGAGGTGTAGGGAGAGTGCAGCGGGCGGAGGTGTAGGGAGTGTGCAGCGGGCGGAGGTGTAGGGAGTGTGCAGCGGGCGGAGGTGTAGGGAGTGTGCAGCGGGCGGAGGTGTAAGGAGAGTGCAGCGGGCGGAGGTGTAGGGAGAGTGCAGCGGGCGGAGGTTTAGGGAGAGTGCAGCGGGCGGAGGTGTAGGAGGAGTGTGGAGCGGGCGGGAAGGTAAAAAATTAGACAGGGGTGATAGTCTCAGGTGTCTTAAAGTTACCAAGGTCAGTGTGTGACTCTGCAGGGATGAAGTCTCATATGACAGTGTCAGGGGGTATGCTGTGTCAGTGTGAGTGTGTGACAGTGGAGTAGGTGTGTGTCAGTGATGTCAGTGTACCTTTTGGCCAATGAGAGTCGTTGGGGAGGCTGACCATGGGCGGGCGGACAGAGGGACCAATGTCTGTGTGTGTGTATCATCTTTCCAGCTACAAATAAGACTGCGTGTACTACATTAATTTACTGATGGACTCAATTTGTTGGCGACAGTGTTATATTGTGATAAGTAAAAATAAAACATATCCCTTGCTTCACAAAGTTAAAATGAAAATAAAATGATTACAATGTGAACTAGTTCTCTTCACATCATCTTCACCTCTCTTGTAGAAAGCTATCTGAATGTGTATGATTGACAGGGAAGCACAGAGTCTCAGGCAGCACTGCGTTCTTCCGCTCTGAGCTACCTGTGGAGCTGCAAAAGCTGAACGAGAAGTGGTCATTGTTTTAAATAAGCCTCCCAACAGAGGTACTGTAGTAGAGGCTAAGGTTAAGGCCCCGCTCCCAGAGTCAGCGCACCTGCGCTGCTGACAGGCGGTGCGCTGAGATACACAGACCGCGATCTGCGGTCTGTAGGGAGCGGGAGCCGGAGCGGGAGGTGGGCGGGAGGTGGGAGGTTTGATCGGGAGGTGGGCGGTTTGACAGGGAGGGGGGGCGTGGCTTGAGCGGAGGGACCCGCTACTCTCCCCCCCCTCCCTCCACGGACTCGGGCTGGAGCTGGAAGGTAAGTTTAAACACACACACGCAGGCACTCATTCATACACGCGCACACACACACACAGGCAGGCACTCACGCACTCATACACACACACACGCGCGCACACACAGGCAGGCACTCACGCACTCATACACACACACACACACAGACAGAGGCAGGCACTCGGGCACACACACACACAGACAGGCACTCACGCACTCAGACACATACACACACAGACAGGCACGCACTCAGACACACACACAGAGAAAGGCACTCACCTGCTTTCACTCCACACTCCTCCCCGCTCCCCGAAGCCTCTCCTCCTCCCAAAGCCTCCCCTCCCCATTGGCTCACAGCCACACACGTCACGCGTCAACGCTAGGAAACACCATTCTCTGGTGTCTCCAGCGGCTGACGCGCCACAGCGTGTAGTGCTCTGTGCAGCCAGGGGGGACCGGGACCGGCTCGCGAGGATTCCCCTGCTGGTGGGGAACTCGCAACCCGCCGCCCGCGCCAACGAGCGCAGCGGGACCGAGGCCTAATACAGTAAAGGGATTGGGATACACATAGGCTATTCTAAATATGAAAGAAAGCCAAGGATCTCCAGTACAAAGGGTCTGAGGCTTTACAAAAGCTAGTAAAATGGGCAGACGTTGTTGGCCAAGTGATTCTTCTATGCTATCAAATTCTTTGTACCTACGTATAATAATTAACTGTGGTGAATTGGTTAATTGAGTGGGAATTGACTTCATTAAATGGAGAACGTTTCTTAAACTGTATCCTAACTTTACTGATGACATCCATGATGCAATCAAGTGTAACCAACTTGTGAGCTTCGTCTTCAGAGATTTCTCAGCCCTTAGGACATTCTCCCAAATCTCCTGGAAGGTAATAAAGGCAGATCTTTGAGTGGATCACAGTGCAGCTCCCCTTACTGCCTGAGAAGGTACGTGTGGAAAACCAACGTTATCTTACAGCAATCTTATTGTTCAGATCTTTGAGTGGATCACAGTGCAGCTCCTGATGCTGCCTAAGCAGGTATGTGTGGAAAACCAACTTTATCCTACAGGGATGTGTTATTGATATTCAACTGGATTTCTAATTCCACATGATGGGAGATAACATTAGAGGGAATAAATGTGATAGTAGTTGCATGCGTTTTTGTGTATAACAGATAATGACAATATTCTATCACATGTTCTCTGGGATCCCGTGTTTCAGAGTTAGATGACAATGCGTTTGAATGGAAGCTAATATAACACATTCAGGCATATGTACTAAGTATATACGTTAATAAATGTTACCGGCAAAATTTGAGTACTATAAAAGTAAAACAAACCTTCATAAACTGTGCATCTTACAGATTATGCACAATTTTTTTCTCCAATGATTCTAGACGGGTCACCTTATATTGAACACCCAATTGAACACCCAATTGATAGAATTATGTGTATTTTCTATTTATAAGTAGTGTTAGTAAATATATATTCATACTGTGAAAATACATTTTGGTAACCTATATATCATGAAGCTTTCCTGCCTATCAAAACTATTTTTAGGTTGATACATAGGGCTCTTTGTATCAAGGCAATTTTGGAGCTAAACCAGGGCATTTTCACCCTGCACACATGCATCAAAGCATTTTCTCCAATTTTCCCCCATGAGCCCTAGCTTGCTTCATGGGGAGTGTCAGAATGTGCAGAATGAGTTGGGGAAGATTAACATGGTGTACAGATTACAGGCTTTGATCCACAAAAGGGTGGATCAAACTTTAGCACACCTTTACTTCCATTAATATGAATGGAGTGGCCAACTCCAGTTCTCAGGGGCCACCAACAGGTCAGGTTGTAAGGCTATTCCTGCTTCAGCCCAGGTAGCTCAATCAGTGGCTCAATCAATGACCACCAAAACGACTCACCAATAAAAACGTGGAAAATCAAACACTGAAACGGTTTGAATTTTGGATAGTTTTGCACATCTGTAGTTTTAATGCAGATGTAGCAGAGCAGGATCAGTAAATAGAGATACAGTTCACATTACCCATTGTCTTCCACTTACCTATCTACTGTAACGAGCTATGTATGATCCATCTCTTCCAGGATATGATGGCTACATGGATATGATACACTAAATAACAAATAATGTACTGTGCTATGCAAAGTGTCCAGGGTTTTTTTAATTTGTATGCCGATTGTACAGTATTTACCCAAAAAGACTGTAAATATGAATTTAAAACGTAATTGAAAAAATGTAAGTAAATAAGGCGCCTGGCCCGGGTGGCATACATCCAAGAGTTCTTAAGGAGTTAAGGTCAGTACTAGCCAAACAATTAACTTGACTATTCAAGCACTCCATTTCCACAGACTCAGTAGCAGAAGATTGTCATAAAGCGGACATGGTGTCTATATTTGAAATGGGAGATAGATCACAACCAGAGAATTACAGACCTTTAAGTCTGACATCAATAGTGGGAAAGGTACTTGAAGGTTTAAAATGGGATAACATTCAGGAATATGTAATGGAAAACAAAATTATTGGTAATAGTTAGCATGAATTTAACAAGGCTGAGTCATGCCAAACTAATCTTGTTAGTTTCTTTGAGGAGGAATTTAGACCAGAGTAATGAAGTTCATGTGGTCTACTTAGATTTCGCAAAGGCTTTTGATACAGTTCCACACAAGAGGTTGGTGTACAAAATAAAGCAAACTCAACTCTAAAAATATTTGCACCTGGACTGAAAACTGATTAAAGGACAGACAACAGAGAGTTGTTATAAATTGAACTTTTTCAGGTTGGGCTTAAGTTATGAGTGGAGTACCTCAGGGATCGGTACTGGGACCCCTGCTTGTTTATTAATGATCTTGATGTTGGCATAGAGAGCAAAGTCTCCATCTTTGCTGATTATACTAAATTGTGTAAGGTAGTAGAATCAGAGCAGGATGTAATTTCTCATAGAAGGACTTGGAGAAACTGGAAACTTGGGCTGGTAAATTCCAGAGGATAAATGTAAGGTTATGCATATGGGAAACAAGAATAAACAGGCAACTTACAAAATTAAATGGGGATAAATTAGGAGAATCCTTCATTTAGGAGTGCTTGTAGACAGCAGGCTAAGCAATAATGTCCAAAGTCATGCAGTTGCTGCAACGGCAAACAAGATCTTATCTTGCATTAAACGGGCAATAGATGGATGGGAAGTAAATATAATGTAATGATGCCCCTTAATAAAGCATTAGTAAGACCACACCTTGAATATGGAGTACAGTTTTGGGCACCACTCCTTAGAAAATACATTCTGGAACTAGAGAAAGTGCAGAGCAGAGCCACCAATTTAATAAAGGGGTGGATAGTCTGACTTGTGAGGAGAGGCTAGCTAAATTAGATTTGTTTAGATTAGAAAAGAGATGACTAAGAGGGGATATGATAACTATATAAAAATATATTCGGGGACAATACAAGGAGCTTTAAAAAATAACTATTCATCCCACGGGCAGTACAAAGGACTCGGGCCATCCCTTAAGGTTGGAGGAAAGGAGATTTCACCAGCAACAAAGGAAAAGGTTCTTTACAGTAAGGGCAGTTAAAATGTGAAATTCATTACCCATGGAGACGGTGATGTTATATAAAATAGATATCTTCATGAAAAGGAAGGACATCTTTTTAGAAAGGAAAGGTATACAGGGATATACCAAATAAGTAAACATGGGAGGAATGTTGATCTAGGGCTTAATATGATTGCCAATTCTTGGAGTCAGAAAATAATTTATGTTCCCCCTATAGGATCATTAAATGATATTTCACGGGAGTTTTTGTTTGCCTTCCTCTAGATCAATATACTGTAAGTACAAATATAGGATTAAGTATCTGTCATCTAAATTTGGCATAAGTTGAACTTGATGGACGTATAGTATGTCTTTTACAACCTCATCTACTATGTAACTATGTAACTATGTAATTAAAAGGTTCCTAGCACTCAATGTTAATTTGGCGTTTTCTTCCTATACAAGTTCCAGAATAGAACGCACAATCTTTAAAACCTGTATCTCTGATTTCTGCTCTGTAGAACTCCACCAGCTTCTACTGCTAGGAATGGGTAGAGTTTTAGCTAATTGACCTTTCATAAATGCCTTACTTTTCTATAAGTACGATGCTTATGTGTGGCATCATGCATATGTACACTGCACATGCATGACAAATACCAACAGAGCTGTAACATGTTTTTTTTTGCTCAAAATTGGAGCATAACAATTACATTTTAAAAAGCGCCTATGTACGAACCAGAAATATTTCATTCTGCTCCATTGGTGTAAAAAAATTATTTGATAATTTTTCTGGTACACAGAAATGGACTGCACTAGGTGTACAGATGTAAATGGTACGTACTAAAAAATAATGTTTCTGTGTGCCCTCCAAAAATAGAAAGTGCCTCAAAATCATCTGTCAAGTTGAACATACAGGTACAGTACCTGTAGCACAAATCCTACAAAGTATGTTTATATTGTTAGTGCAGAATTGAGTTGCTAACGGTCTTATTCTACAGTACGGTATATGCGCAAATGCAGCCAATTTGGCTATTCTTGGGCAAAATTTCCCTATGTTTCAATAGGTCATTTTTTCTGAAACCCAATCACCTGCTTTGGTGCATATAGAATAAGCATCAACCATAAATGTATTTGACACAGCATGGATGGTTCCATTATATACTGTAGGTTACCAAAATGTATTATTTTCACAGTATTGGTATTATAAATAATATATATATATATATATATATATATATATATATATATATATATATATATATATAAACATATATATCATAGAAAAAGAACAAAAAGCACTCCTTAATAATAGTCACTGGTGTGGGTGCAGATCCTATAATGAAGAATAAGCAATACGATACCGTTTGGAAACGAAATCAGCACTCCAAACAAGTGTATTGTTTTGTGTTTATTTTTTCAATACACTTGTTTGTTCAATTCTGGAGTGCTGCCTGCTGATTTCGTTTCAAAACAGTATCGTATTGCTTATATATATATATATATGTATATGTACTGTGTGATTCTCTTTTAATTTAAATTGTATCGATCATGCATACATGACGCAATGCATGAAACTTAATTTCAAGCAATGAGCAACGTGTCCTATGTACACTGGCGACACACTTTATTCGAGCATGGCTAGTCCCACGAATTCGGGTATACCCGGGTGTATTGAGGTTTGTGACTGTTTTCTGCCCGAGTATATTGGGTTATTTTCTAGGCAGGGATTGAAGCATTTTATTCCCGCTGGCTGCAATACTGCACAGTATATATATATATACTGCATTACAATTCATGAATTTATGCCATCTGGTAGACACACGAAGCATTGCAGCCTATTAAATCCTAATCATTATCATTTAACAAATCAGCCACCCATCAGCCAGGCATGAACCCAGGCTGGGAAGGCAAACGCAACGGGGCTTGTCAGAGGTGAGGAGCGGCGCATTCCAGGTATCTGCCAGGTACATACCGGGTATTTGCTCGAATAAAGTGTGTCGGTGCAGTATAGAAGGTGGCAGGCTCAGGGGAAATGCGAGGAAGTCCTTCTTCATTAAAATGTGTGGTGATTCATAGAATAGTCTTCCATGAGAGGGGTAGTGGTAAGTACAGTAAAGAAATTAAAAAATACTTGGAATAAACAAAAGGTTATCTTAAATATCAAAGAAACTAGTGGATTTCATAGGGTCGACGTTTTCACAGCAGATATGGGAATTGACAGATTAGATGGGCCAAGTGGTTCTATCTGCTTCCCAGTTCTGCCATTTTTTTAATGTTTCTGGGTTGACACTCAACTAAAGGAAGAGTGACTAGAATTGTATTGCTATCATGTTTTAGTTTCAAAGGAATGGTTGGGTGCTTGGGGCATTGACATGTTATAATACAGTACAGTATGTAGACTATTTCTGTGTAGTGTCTCAGATATGTACAGATCTTATTGAAGGTTTGTGTTGTCTGTGGAAAATTTGGTGATGTAAGCTGTTCACTAATTTAAAAAAAATCAAACTAAGGATCTATAAAATATCAAAATATACTGTAGATAAATTCAAGTAAACTATTACATTTGGAGAAAATAAGCAAATTACACTGAAACACAAAATACTAACCAATATTGGTAAGTATAATATGTGGTAGACAACTTCCACGTTTTGCCCTATATATAAATAAATGAATCTAACATAATGTTTCTTACTGCTCCAAAAGGTATCCTATGGCATTGCAGCGCTTAGTGAATAGAGGCCTTTATGGTCCTTTAAGTAAATAGGCCATAAGATGACTTCCGTCACTGGAAGGTGTATTATGGAATAGCACCACGTTTTAATGGAACTCACATCTTTCTAAACAAGAAGAAGACATCTTCACAGTAAATTGATTAGGGGTCATAGAGTTTTAAAACAAACAACATTTGACACCCCCTCTCTTTTAGCATCCAAATAGACCTGAAGGAATGGAAGAGAAGAATCAAACTTCAGTGACATATTTCATCATTAAGGGTATCACTGACCTCCCTGAAATGCAGACTCCGATCTTCCTGTTCGTTCTGATCATTTATTTCATCATCCTTGGTGGTAACATGACCATTTTGTCACTTATCTGCTTGGATCCTCAGCTTCACACTCCTATGTACTTCTTCCTGGGTAACTTGTCCGTCTTGGATATTTGTTACACCACAGTCACCATGCATACGATCCTGGTTACATTCATGTCAGGAGATAAAAGTGTTTCTTTTTCAGCCTGTGTTGCCCAGATGTATTTTTACGTCTCCTTATTATGTTGTGAGTTTCTGTTTTTGACTGCCATGAGTTACGATCGATATGTGGCTATCTGCAACCCCTTGCGCTATCCAATGATCATGAATGCCAGAGTCTGTGTATATTTGGCATCTGTGTGTTGGGTGTTGGGATTTTTAGAAGTCATACCTGCTGTTCGTATTATATATGACATCCACTGCTTTCAATCCAATGAAATCAATCACTTCTTCTGTGATCTTCTGGCACTTATGAAACTATTTTGCAGCAATGCCTCCAGCATGGAGCATTTGATCTTCATTGAATCAGTGTTTGTCGGAGTTCTCCCATTTTCCCTTACCATTGTCTCTTATGTCTACATTATCCGAACCATACTGCGGATCCCTTCCACTACTGGGAAACGTAAAGCCTTCTACACATGTTCCTCACACCTAACAGTCGTAACTCTACTTTATGTGACCATTTTCTCCTTGTACATGAGACCCACCATAATGTTCACCTTGGATTCTGATAAGCTGTTTTCGCTCTTGTATACCACTGTCACCCCTATGCTAAACCCTTTAATTTACAGTGTGAAGAATAAAGATGTCAAATCAGCTTTCAGGCGGATGTTACACCAGAGTAAAAAGGTATTATTGTGCACATCAATCTCATTTATTTGAATCCAGAGCACCAAGGTGTGAAAGCGAATGCAACTAATAAAATAAAAGTTTGTTTCTATAAGTTGAGCTAATTTTAAGAAATACATGTTTGATAGTTATATACATTGAATATTGTATGGCTTCTTGATCCTCTTTTGCTATTAAATCTCTCAAAAACCTACAGTGGATGCATTTAAAGATGCCATCCGACACAGATAGCCCAAAAAACACTTTTTGCAAACAACTTATCTCATTGCTCATTGACTTCCTTTAACTAATCTAACCCTGTCAAAAGCAAAAGGTTTTTTTTCAGTTTTTGTTTCTTTAGAAATTCATTACAAAGCTCATGTATTAAGCGCTACTGAATTATCGGGGTTTTTTTTACTCTTATCCGACTGTCCTTATACAAGATCGAATAAAGATAAGAAGAATATGAAGGAGGGGGTGGGTCTTTGCCTGGGCACACACACTGTGATATCAGACTTAAATGGAGCATCCAGAGTAATCGAACCCCTCCCAAATCTCAGTTCACATGTTTATAAACTTACTTCTAAAAAGGAATAAAAAAATACTTCTATGTGTTAGATTCAGGTAAAAGCAGGGACATATTGTTCCATGCAGATCCTCAAATTTGAAGTCTGGTAGGTAACATGGTGGTGTGGTACAGTATATGCATTGTAAAAATCTAAAAGGGAAGTGGAACGTGGAACATGGCAGGATTGCAGGTTCCTACTCTGTGCCACCATAGGAGTGGTTAAATGCATCTCCATTAGGAGTTGTAGCAAAGAAAGAGGTTAGAAAATTCAGGCTGATATACCATGTGTCCTTCCCAGAATATGGATGACATCGATAAAAAATTTTGGTAATGTGTGCTTCACTTCTTTTGGCCAGACTTTGGGGTTGGTCAATGGTATTGGAGAGGGAGCTGTGTTAGCTAAAGCAGATGTGCAGTCAGCCTTTGTTTATTACCATCCAGATGGTTTTCATCTGTTAGGTTGCCAGTTTAAATGTACTTTTTATGTTAACGTGCGTTTACCAATGTGTTGTGTGATTTTGTGTTCATATTTTGAAGTGTTTAGTTTATTCATCGAATTAATAATTTGATCACAAATACTCTCTCACTTTCAGTGTGAGGCATTTCATCGCTTGGTCCCGGAGGTAGAATGGAGGTGCTCAGAGAAGCGGTGGTCCGTAGGTTGGGGTGGGGGGTGGGGGGAAGGAATGTTGGTTTTTAGAATTTGTTAGCAATTTAGGCAGCTTATGCAAAGGCACAAGATAAATGTTTGGCACTGGGAAAAACGCCTAGAGGTACTGTGTTAATTGGAATGGAACCTTATCAGGAATAAGGAATTATATTTTGAGAATGCTGTTGTTCAATAAGTTACGTAGCTGGTGTGGCATTTTTGTCTTAAATTACCAGTTTGAGAGGCTTTATCAAAGGAATTTGTTGTAAGGCAGATAGTGAAGGGAGCAGTGAAGGGAGCAGTGAAGGGAGCAGTGAAGGGAGCAGTGAAGGGAACAGTGAAGGGGGCAGTGAAGGGAGCAGTGAAGGGAGCAGTGAAGGGAGCAGTGAAGGGAGCAGTGAAGGGAGCAGTGAAGGGAGCAGTGAAGGGAGCAGTGAAGGGAGCAGTGAAGGGAGCAGTGAAGGAAGCAGTGAAGGGAGCAGTGAAGGGGGCAGTGAAGGAGCAGTGAAGGGAGCAGTGAAGAGCAGTGAAGGGAGCAGTGAAGAGCAGTGAAGGGAGCAGTGAAGAGCAGTGAAGGGAGCAGTGAAGGGTAACTTGAGTTCTGGTAGGAAGGAGCCGGCCCTTGACGTTGAGTTTGTTGGAGGTGCTGGGGGAAAAATGGAGAAGCTTTGTGCATCATTATAGGAGGTTAGTATGTTTAGGCTGGTATTCTCTTTGACCTTCTTCGAAGCTCTGTGCGTGTGCAATGGATCAAGGCAATAACAGTTGCTACTGTACAATGCATGATAGAGAGACACTACAAAAAAGGTAGGTTGTTTGAAGGATGTTATGTGTTTTAATGGAGCAAAATAATAACACTTCGTATATACAGTTGTATGTGAGCTTTTAATATTCTTCTTCAGTATTCTCACGAAGAGAATTGTGAGGCCTTGAGAATCTTGTCACCCACGGTGCTATCAGAGCACAGTATAGAGTATCCTCAGCTTCTCTAGCGTTAGCAGAGATGGGCGAATCCTTTGCCGAGATTCGCATTCGCCTCGAATTTGGCAGTTCCATTCAGCAGCGGATATTAACGGCTCAGTCTCAATTAGGCACATTAACGTTTTTTGGCCATCTCTGGACATTTGCAATCAAATTTGAATGCATATACATTCAAATTAGAAATCAAACGTTTTGGAAGGAGAATAAATAGGGGTGTAGCCTCAGGTCTATGCCATTGTGTTCTTGGGTTTGGCTTGGTATGTATTATTATGTATCTTTATTTATATAGCGCCATTCATATACAGTACATAGCAATTCACAGAAGTAATACATGTGACATAATAATATCACACATAATGGCAATAAGTGCTTCAGACATAAAAGTATGAAAAGGAAAAGGAGTCCTTGCCCCGAGGAGCTTACAATCTAAGTGATAAGTAGGGAGAGTTTACAGAGACAGTAGGATGGTGTTCTGGTAAGGGCATACGAGACGTACAGTTTCAGCCAACGGAGCTGCCCCCTTTTTTTTTTAATTACATGTTTGAAGCAGTGGTCTCCAGAGCTGAACTGTGTTAATTTCAGCTCCTATTTCCAGAGATACTTACCCTTGTAACGGTGCCGGTATCTATATAGGTACAGAACTGGGTTCCTATCATAATGGCGGCTTTAAATGTCCTGCATCACATGGGCCAATAGGAAGCTGTGATGTCATCCGATGCAGCTTCCTATTGGCCAGCATGACCGGGAATTTAAACTTCACAGGTATCCTGGCACCGCTATGGAGGTATCTCTGGAAGCAGGGGGTCCCCGGAGCAGAAATTAATACAGTTCAGCTCCAGAGACCCCCTGCTTCAAACCTGAAACTACATTTTTTCTTTTACGCAATCCAGTCTGTCCTGCTGCTTTAAAGAGGTGTATTTTAAGCTGGGTCTTAAAGGTGGATAGAGAGGGTGCTAGTCAGATATTAAGGCGATGAGCATTCCAGAAGTGTGGGGCAGTCAGTGAGAAAGGTTTTAGGCAGGAGAGGGCTTTAGATACAATACATGTAGACAGAAGGCATCCTATAGCAGAACACAGGAGTTGGGCAGGTGTATAGCGAGAAATTAAAGCTGAGATATAAAGAAGGGCAGAAGCGTGTATTTTGTACGTAATACTGGATTTAAAAGGAAGACAGGAGAGGAATTTCAGCAGGAGAGACGCAGAGACAAATTTAGGAGACAGTAAAGTTATTCTAGCAGCAGTGCTTAGGATAGATTGGGAGACAGATGAGAGACAGGAAGGCTGGACAGTAGAAGGTTAAAATAGTCAAGACGGGAGAGAATGAGGATCTGCATAACAGTTTCAGCAATAGAGGGACAGAGGAAAGGGCATATATTTGCAATGTTACGGGGGAAAACAACAGGTTTTAGCTAAACTGTGAATGTGAAAAGGGAATGTGAGGGAGGAGTCAAATGCGACACCTAGGCTGCGTGTTTGTCATACTGTGTGTATGATAGTACTGTCACCAGTAATGTAAAGGGGCAGTAGGGCCAGGCTTGGGAGGAATTATGAGGAGCTTTGTCTTTGATGTGTTAAGTTTGAGTTGGCCATCCAGGATGATATAGTAATAAGACATTGAGAGACTTTGGTCTGTACAGCAGGTGTAAGGTCAGGAATTGAAAAGCAAACGTGTCATCAGCATAGAGGGGATATTTCAACCCAACAGATTTTATAAGGTCGCTTAGAGAGTGTGTGTAAAGAGAAAAGAGAAGAGGTCCTACCTTGAGAAAGCGCCAGCCCCCGAGCGCGAAACGTACGTCGGGGTGACGTCATCGCGTTGACGTCGGAGGTCACAGGTGAGATTGCTCCAGTAACGGAGAGAAGGGGAGATTGAGGGAGTGTATTGAGCTGGTTGTAGATATTGCGGTACTGCACCGGCGTTTATTATTCAAGTGTTTTGATACTGCTCATAATACACTGTGGCGCACTGTGAATACTGTGATCTAATATTGGTGAGAGAGATTATACTACCATGTTGGTGATGACACTCTGACTACGAACACACTGTCCGTTATTGCGCTGTGTATATATTGCGGTTCACACATGCTATACGGTTACACCCTTTATTCACCCAGGGAGTAGGTTACTAGACAGGTTATATGTAAATGAAACCGCAATCACGATATGTATATCAACTCAGAGTAAATGACTGGTGCTTAGAGGGTTAATATGGAATATTAACAGTGTTGATCAAAAAAAAAGATTTGATCAGAAAGGCATCCCTCTATGAACAGCACTCAAATCATATATAGTCTCCTGATGGACAAACAATTGGTCTTGCAGATATGTTGCACAAACTGGTAAGTATTCCAGAATCACCACGGAAATCAAAAATAATAAAACTTTATTACGTCTACATAGATCATTAAAAACACAGATGCATTATTAAAAATCCCCATATTGTCGTGGCTGATATGAATAATTGTGGTGATGATAAGGTAAGTATAATTAACTAGTGTCTCAAAATATTCATATCCTAACATCCCAAAATTGGCTAATGATTTGTAAACATCAGAGATAGGCTAGTGTTGTATCTAAGAGCAATTGTAATACCGTAGGTGTCTTAAATGTCAATACAAAAATCCATATTAAAAGTGGTGTTTGAATATAGGTTAATCCCAAACAGTGAAATAACTCTGTAAATCCCGTAAGATAAAGCCGTGAAACCCCTTCAGAAAAGGTGTTCACCACCTATAGTTATCTCTCATATGCATGAACTGAAGGACAGAACACTGCATACACACGTTTTTTTGCAAATAGCAATATCAGGACAAAGTATTGTAACAAAGTCTCCTATGCTGTAACAAACTCTCCTTTGTAACAATAAACATTTGGCAGTAGCCAGGAGTGAATGCCGCTGCACGATACAAGCCTGCTCGTTTGATGTTGTAGGATGTCGCCACTTCGAGTGACGTCACTGCCGTGACGCCCTATGTTCCCGACGCACGTTTCACGTGTTCACCACGCTTCATCAGGGGGAGGAGGGATAGGAGTATGATCCCAGCGGTGAGCTTTAAATACTCACAGGCGGTTCATCCCCCAAACCACAATAGGTGGAGTCAGAGCCAATAATTCCTGTCCGACCAGGAGGTAAGACGGACTCACAGGTGTCCTTCTCAAAAATTAAACCTATGAGATACTGACTGGACAATATTGTAGAACTTGTGTATGTGGTTATGTGCTAAAACGGAGATATCAGGCAATAAACAGGACGCACTAACACACAGATATTGTATACAGTTATGTGGACTTTGAATAAATTCAATAAAAAATGTATGTGTGTATGATTGTTGTCAGAAAGTTTATTGAACCAGAAATTCACTGTATATGTCATAGTTGACATGTAGGAGTGTATACTATAATACAGAGAACCTGCCCATAATGGTCAATGCAGGTCAAGTTAAATGAGAAAGAAAAGAAAAACAACGCAAAAAAACCTCATAGTGTAGTATATTAAAAAGTAAATATTTTATAACAATGGTGAGTATTGCACGTACATCAAGATAAAAAATACACAGCATGACATGTTGGGGACATGTTACCACTCGGCGAGCAGCAACACAGGAACACGTTATGCAGGCTTGGGTTTCTTTCCTCTGAGAGCAGGGACCCAGGATCGGAAAGCTCCGCTCCAAATTGAAGTTCCTCACTTCACGGTTGGGATGCCACTGCCGTTGTTACAGAGGAGGTTAATCTCCTTGCTGGTTCCGGGTTGATCCACGTGTATGTGTGAC
Organism: Ascaphus truei; assembly: GCF_040206685.1. Classification (NCBI taxonomy): domain Eukaryota; kingdom Metazoa; phylum Chordata; class Amphibia; order Anura; family Ascaphidae; genus Ascaphus; species Ascaphus truei. The sequence goes on from NC_134489.1 coordinate 7,235,456, forward strand.
GTCATCAACTGGCGTCTATCCACAGTCCGCGTCGCACCGCGCTGGGTTGTGAAGCAAACCAGCAAATGTCCCAAACACAGTTCAAAGCTGCTCAATGAAAAAACGCCTCAATGGGTATAGGATATGGAACGCGCCCTCTCCTACGCGTTTCGTATAAATAATAAGTATTATTACCGGCAAGGAGATTAACCTCCTCTGTAACAACGGCAGTGGCATCCCCAATGTGAAGTGAGGAACTTCAATCTGGAGCGGGATTCTCGATCCTGGGTCCCTGCTACCAGAGGAAGGAAACCCAAGCCTGCATAACGTGTTCCTGTGTTGCTGTTTCGCCGAGCGGTAACATGTCCCTAACATGTCATGCTGTGTATTTTTAATCTTGATGTATGTGCAATACTCACCATTGTTATAAAATATTTACTTTTTAATATACTACACTATGAGGTTTTTTTGCGCTGTTTTTCTTTTCGTTTTGTACTAGTTCTGGAGTGCTGAGCCATCCCACAAGAACAGCGGCATAAACCTCATCCTAACTAGGTTGTTTTATTTCCCATAAAGGTCACTAAATCACTAATCACCATTAATACAATTTATGAGCGCAGATTACACTTTTTTGTATCAAGTTAAATCAGAAACTTAAATACTATGTGGTATGTGTAATGTACAGGTGTAGGAATGATTGTTTTGATGATCCAAAAAATTATTATTAACCAAAACATAAATATAATTAGGTCAAATATTGTGTGATAGAATCTAAATCTCCTAAAAATTGGTGATAATTAATAAAGGTGAGTATAAGTAGGTAGGTACACGTGTTATTATATAAGGTGTAGGAGTGTTACTAAGGTAGAGAAACCTGCCCCTACTGGTGAATGCAGGTCTAGTTAAACAGAATATTTATCTACAGTGTAGTATGTGTAATTTACAGGTGTAGAAGTGAAAGTGTCAACGTTATTCATTCCATCTATAGAAAGTAGATATCGATAAAGATTAGATGAAAGGTGAAAATATGAACCCCTCATTTAGTCCCTTGGAGGCCAGAGTTTGCAATTCGAAAATCCAACGACATTCCTGTTGTAGCAGTCGATGGTCCCAATTGCCACCTCTTTGATCTCTGCGTATATACTCAATTCCACAAAACTGCATAACTTTTGAGTCCCCCTTATGGTGTTCTATAACATATCTAGCAATGGGGGTGTCTGTGGCATTACGAACATTGCCTATGTGCTCTAAAATCCTTGTCTTTAGAGGTCTGTGGGTCTTACCCACATATTTAATGCCACAGTCGCAGGTCATAAGGTAAATTGTTCCACAAGTTAAACAATTTATAAAATCTTTAATCCTGAAGGTAGTGCTAATTATTGAGTCCTTGAACTGTTTTGTAACTGGCATGAAGGAACACGCTTTGCACCTTGCACAGGGATAAGAACCACATGGTTTAGGGCCTAGCCATGTTTTAGTCTGATTTTTTTCCAGATGACTATGAACCAGCCAATCTTTGATGTTTTTATTGCGACGATATCCTGTTGTAGGTGTATCCCTAAGAACTTTGCGTAAATCAGTGTCTGCAAGTAAGATGTGCCAATGTTTTTGTAGGATTTTTCTAGTTATTTGTGATTGATTGTTATATGTAGAAATAAATCTAATTACATCCCCCTGGGGTATAGTCTTTTTAGGTGCCAAAAGTTCTGTTCTTGAAGATGTCAGGGCCCTATAATAAGCTTTTTTGATTAGCTTATTGCTATTTCCTCTAGTACGAAATCTATTGGAGACATCCACTGATTGTCTGACACATTCTTCTGTAGAGGAACAGTTTCGTCGCAATCTTAGAAACTGTCCCATAGGGATATTGTTGGTGACATGTTTGGGATGGAGGCTGTTAGCTCTTAATAAGCTGTTGGTTGCAGTAGGTTTTCTAAAAATACTTGTCTCGATAGTGCCACCCTCTGTCCTAGATATGGTAATGTCTAAGAATTCAATCCTATTTTTGTCGAGCTGTATCGTAAGTTTTAAATTGTGATTATTATCATTCAGACTATTAATGAAGGTATAGAGAAGTGTCTCTGTACCCTTCCATATCAGGAAGATGTCATCAATGTATCTGACCCATAACTCCACATGCTCAGTATAGTTCTCCTTATCCTCTATGAAGACCACTGTTTCCTCCCACCAGCCTAGGTATAGATTGGCGTAGGTGGGAGCACAAGTGGTCCCCATAGCGGTACCCTGTATTTGATGATACAGGTTATTATGGAACATAAAGAAGTTGTGGGTCAGTACATAATCCAATAGTTTAAGGACCAGATTGTTATGTGGTACACAATCTGTGTTTCTCGCTTTCAAAAAATGAGCAACAGCATCCATGCCACTCTTATGGGGAATGCTGGAATAGAGCCCCTCTACATCAAGACCAACTAAGAAAGAGTCAGGGTTCAGACAAATGCCATCCAATTTGCGCAACACATCTGTAGTATCTTTTACATACGACGGTAAAGTTTCAACAAATGGGCGTAATATTCTATCTAAGTAGACACTCGTATTGGAGGTGAAATTACCAATACCTGAGACTATGGGTCTTCCTGGTGGAGGTCTTTTTTCCTTGTGAATCTTAGGTAAATGGTAGAAAGTGGCAATTCTTGGTGTTTTAATCAGCTTGAAATCATATTCTTTTTTAGAGATAAGTTTTTCTTCTAGACCTAGATCTAGTATCGCTCTTAGTTCTTTCAAATAGGAAGATGTGGGATCTGTTCGCAATATAGAATAACACTGGGTGTCTGAGAGAAGACATCTGGACTCTTGTATATAGTCCTCCTCATTCAGAA